>NW_020950792.1:2590877-2695243 GCF_900497805.2 Vombatus ursinus | reverse complement strand
TTTTTTTTTTTTTGGCTATCATAAGAAGTGGTGCTATGAATATGCTTTTTTGTCTTTGATTTGGGAATCTCTGGGACAAAGGATATGAAAAGTTGGTGAATTTCTCATATAATTCCAAATTGATTTTGGAAAGGATTGTTTTCAGGAATTTTGTGGATTAATTCACAGTTTCACCAACAATATGTTAGTGTTTCTGCCTTTTCCTTAACCCCTCAAACCTTGATTTTTTTCCATCTTTGCCAATTTGTTGTTGCTAAAAGTGTGAAATGAAACCTGCATTTTCATTTATATTATTAGTAATTTTGGTTGTTCAGAGTTTACAGTTGTTTTGAAAATTTCATATCCTTGACCACTTATCTTTTGGGGAATGGGTTGATCTTATTTATGATAATTTTCCATGTATCATCTATCTCACACTTTTTTCAGAGGTAATTGATTCAATGATTTGTTTCCCTTTTCGCCCATTTTTCTTATTCTAGTTGCATTGATTTTGTGAATGTGAAAAGATATTTAATCATATGTAGTCAAAATTGTTTATTTCCTCCTAATGAATACTTTTTTTTTGGTTAGTTTAGAATTCATCCTCTAGCCATAGTTTCCATTATCCTCTAATTTTTTTAAATTATATGACCTTTTATATCTTGGTCTTACATATTTGAATCTTAATGCCTTCATGTTTTGTAAATAAGGTTATACCATAAACTAGTATTGCCCACATCGTTTATTAAATGGAATAAGTCCATTAAAAGTAAATTGAGATGTTTAAAATTGATGGTGAGGAGGACCATCATATACTGCCACTGTCTTTTCTTAAAGAAATTTTTAATTTATGGTTTATTTTTAACATGAATTTTATTTTTAATATTTTTTGAATATATTTTAAAATTATTTTTAGTTTTCAATATTCAATTCCACAAGATTTTGAGTTCCAAATTTTCTCCCCATCTCTCCCCTCTCCTCACCCCAAGATGGCATGCATTCTGAATACCCTTTCCCCCAATCTACGATCTTTTCTATCACCTCCTCCACTTTTCTTATCCCCTTCCCCTTCTATTTTCCTGTAGGGCAGAATAGATTTCTATACCCCTTTGCCTGTATATCTTATTTCCCAGTTGCATGTAACATTCATTTTTAAAACTTTGAGTTCCAAGTTCTTTCCCTTCCTCCCTCCCCACCCACCCTCATTGAGAAGGTAAGCAATTCAATGTAAGTTATATATGTGTAGTCATGTAAAACACTTCCATAATAGTATTGTTGTGAAAGACTAACTATTTCCCCCCATCCTGCATGGCCCCTGTTTTTTCTTTTCTCTCCTTTGACCCTGTCCCTCCTCAAAAGTGTTTGCTTCTGATCATCCCCTCCCCCAATCAGCTCTCCCTTCTATTAACCCCCCTTCTCTTATCCCTTTCCCCCTTATTTTCCTGTAGGGTAAGATAGATTTCCATACCCAATTGAGTGTGTATGTTATTCCCTCCTTAAACCAAATCCAATGAGAGTAAGATGCACTCAATCCCTCTTACCTTCCCCTCTTCCCCACCACTATAAAAGTTTTTTCTTGTCTCTTTTATGTGAGATAATTTACCCCATTCTACCTCTCCTTTTCTCCTTCTCCCAGTACAATCCTCTCTCACCCCTTAATTGTATTATTTTTTAGATATCATCCCTTCATATTCAACTCACCCTGTGCCCTCTGTCTGTATACATACATACATACATACATACATACATATACCCTATATAATACTGAGAAAGGTCTCATAAGTTACAAATATATCTTTCTATGTAGGAATGTAAACAATTCAACTTTAATAAATCCCTAATGATTTTTTTTCTGTCTACCTTTTCATGCTTCTCTTGAGTCTTGTTTTTGAAAGTCAGATTTTCTATCCAGCTCTGGTCTTTTTATCAAGAGTGCTTGAAAGTCCTCTATTTCATTAAATGACCATTTTCCCCCTGAAGAATTATACTCAGTTTTGCTGGGTCGGCGATTCTTGGTTTTAATCCTAGCTCCTTTGACCTCCAGAATATCATATTCTAAGCCTTCCAGTCCCTTAATGAAGAAGGTGCTAAATCTTGTGTTATCCTGATTGTGTTTCTGCAATATTTGAATTGTTTCTTTCTGGTTGCTTTGCAATATTTTCTCCTTGACCTGGAAACTCTGAAATTTGGCTATAATATTCCTAGGAGTTTTCCTTTGGAGATCTCTTTCAGGAGGTAATTGGTGTATTCTTTCCATTTCTATTTTACCCTCTGGTTCTAGAATATCAGGGCAATTTTCCTGGATAATTTCTTGAAAGATGATGTCTAGGCTCTTTTTTAAAAAGTTAATTAATTTATTTTTAGTTTTCAACATTCATTTTCACAAGATTTTGAGTTCCAAATTTTCTCCCCATCTCTCCCCTATCCGTACCCCAAGATGGCATGCATTCTGAATACCCTTTCCCCTAATCTGCCCTCCCTTCTATCACTACCCCCTTCTCTAATCCCTTTCCCCTTCTATTTTCTTATAGGGCAGGATAGATTTCTATACCCCATTTAGGCTCATTTTTTGATCATGGTTTTCAGGTAGTCCAATAATTTTAAAATTATCTATCCTGGATTTATTGTCCAGGTCTGTTTTTTCAATGAGATGTTTCACGTTGTCCTCTATTTTTTCATTCTTTTGGTTTTGTTTTATGATTTCTTGGTTTCTCATAGAGTCATTAGCTTCCATTCATTCCATTCTAATTTTTAAGGAATTGTTTTCTTTGGTGATCTTTTGGACCTTCTTTTCCATTTCAGTTCTGCTTTTTAAGGTATTCTTCTCATTGGCTTTTTGGACCTCTTTTGCCATTTGGCTTAGGCTATTTTTTAAGGTGTTATTTTCTTCACTATTTTTTTGGGTCTCCTTTAGCAAGCTGTTGACTTGTTTTTCATGATTTTCTTGCATTATTCTCATTTCTCTTCTCAATTTTTCCTCTATTTTTCTTATTGTGTTTTTTGTTTTTGTTTTTGTTGGCAGTTGGGGTCAAGTGACTTGCCAGTAAGTGTCAGGTGTTTGGTCTGAGGCCAGATTTGAACTCAGGTCCTCCTGACTTCAGGGCCAGTGCTTTATCCACTGTGCTACCTAGCTGCCCCCTTACGGATTTTCAAAATCCTTTTTGAGCTCTTCCGTAGCCTGAGACCAATTCATATTTTTCTTGAAGGCTTTGGATGAAGGAGCTTTGACTTTGTTGTCTTATGGTTGTATGTTTTGATCTTCTTTGTCACCAAAGTAAGATCTATAGTCTGACTTTTTTTCCTCTCTTTGCTCATGTTCCCAGCCAATTACTTGACTTTTTAATTCTGTTAGGGTAGAGCTCTGCTTCTAGTGTAGAGGTTGTGTTGTCCCAAGCTTCAGGGATTTTGTGCAGCTGTTTTCAGAGATACTTCTAGGGACCTGTAAATTTTCAGTTCCTCCAAGGTGGTATGATCAATGGAGAAGTATTTACTCCTTTCCTGGCCTGTGCTTTAGTCTATGAGTGACCACAAACACTCTTTTTTGCCTTGGAATTGTGAGGAGGATTCCCTCTGCCACAAGCTCCGCCTTGCCAGCGCTCTTCCTTGCCCCAGGACTGTGACCCAGAGCCAAGCTTGGGCAAAGCAAGAGAATCCTGCCTCAGCACCAGCAAAGAGATTCCTGCAATCTCACCCCCCACCCCAGCTTAGCCGTTTGAACCTCCCACTCACCCGCCTGAGGGCTGCGAGCTCCAGAAGCAGCAGCTGCTACTTTGGCCGCCACCCCGGGGCTGTGCTACGGCCAGGACTGGATGGCACTTCTCTCTCACCCAAGTCCCACAGACCTTTCCCACTGGCCTTCTAAGTTATCTTTGGCATTTGTAGGTTGAGAAGTGTGGAAATTGCCACATCTGTCCGTGATTCAGTCTCCTGAGGCCTTTGCCTGAGCAGTCTATGCTGAACTGCGCTCCTTTCCCAGCCTGGCTCAATAGACCTTTCCTACCATCCAGGTTGTCTTGGAATGGAACTTTGTTTCACTTTGTCTTTTTGTGGGTTCTGCTGCTCTACAATTTGTTTAAAGTCATTTTTTACAGGTATCTGGAGAGGTTTGGGGGACAGCTCAGACAAGTCACTGCTTTTACTCCGCCATCTTGGCTCTGCCCCCCTGCCACTTTCAAGGACCAAATATCAGATTGGATATTTTAGAGAAGGAAGACAATTTTAGAGCAGGAAAAGGAACCTTAGTATATTGTCTGATCCCCTCATTTTATAGAACAAAGACCCCTCTTTTTGACATCAATATACTTTGGGTGATGCTGTGTGGTTGAAAGTCATGGAATACAATAGTTTCCAAACAATTAAAGTTGTGGATCATTCAAAGGCCAGTGTGTCTAATGAGTGTGTCCAGCACATTTCTGATAATTGCATGAGCAGTAAAAATTACTGATGTCATCAGAGAGATTTAGACCAAAACAAGAGGGAGACTCGAGCTAAAAAAAGAGGTCATGCTGCAAGAATAAGAGATAATTGCTAAACAATCCACATTCTCCACTGATACACACACACTGAGATCTAGAGGAATTTCTCTGACACTTTGGGGACTCCTGTAGAGGATTTATGAGAGGACATGAATAAGAGTTGGACAAGATTAAAAGGTGTGAATGAGTTGTCATCAGCACAATTGGAGGGAATACTTACTTTGAGGAATTCCCAAATCCATTGAAATAAGACTAGAGAGGGGACAGCTAGGTGACACAGTGGATAGAGCACTGACCCTGGAGTCAGGAGGACCTGAGTGCAAATGTGGCCTCAGACACTTGACACTTACTAGCAGTGTGACCCTGGGCAAGTCACTTAACCCCATTGCCTAGCAAAAAGAAAAGAAAAGAAATAAGACTAGATAATGGAAATAATTCATTTTTTTATCTGCTTCAAATAATTTTTTTCAAAAGTAGTTTATCAAGAAAATTCATATATAAAAATTTTGGTAATGAAAGTTAGCAGATTCTTAAGTGACTATAAATTCCTAAGTTAAACTCTTTGTGGTATTACATTTTACCTCTTTAGATATTTTTCAGAAAACTAATTTATCTCACTTGGAAACTTTTAAGTGTAATTTAAAATAATTATGAAGTTCCAGGAAAACTCTATTCCATTTAAGAGCTATACTTTCTCAATACAGTTTTTTAAGCATTCATTAAGAGTATGTGTAATTGTGACTCATATTCAGTTTCTGATTGCTCTATTATCTAAAGTAATTACCTACAATAACCTTCCTACACTGAACCAGGTATTACCAGGGTAATAAGAACAAAATAAAAGGGGTTGTACAACCTCAAATAGGATGAAATCACTGGTTGAGAGCAGGATTGCATCATTTACTTATATTATAAAATAAATAAATTGTTTTCAATTTATAATCAAGTATATCTTCTTTCTTTTTCTTTCTCTTTAAAGTGACTCTGAATCATACTGAACACAACCTAACTGTGTCTCAGATTCCATATCCTCAAATGTGGTATGTGTTTTATGTTGACAAGTTTACATGTGATGATGACTTTGAAAATTCTGAATTAGAAGACATCTCATTTGAAATGATATTACTAAATCCAGATGCTGCAGGGAATCCATTGGATCATTTTAGTGCTGGAGAGTCTGGTAAGGATACTTTTTCTCTAATATATATTGTTTAATATGTATGTATATATTATATATGTGTATATATATCCCCTACCTTTTACTTTATGCCAAATTTAAATTAGAATTTTTAATTGTGCCATTATACCATACTTGTGCTTGTGCCTTAATTATTCTGTACCAACCTACCTCCTGTACTACTTGTACATCTTTACCATACCAGCCCAGACCAATGCCCTGATATGGCCTCTCTTGATCTGCCTTTTCGTGTGTGTGGGTGTGTGTGTGGGTGTGTGTGACTTTTTATAAGTTTTAGAATTGAATATAATTAGAATCATCTTTGACCCAATCTAAGGAAAAGAATGTATTACTAAAACTACCAGAAGGTTTCTTTTTACGAAACATTGCCATCAAATGCCTCCTAAAGACTACGTTATTCTTTGACTGAAATATCCAACAAGTCTTATGTTATTTCTTTGTCATAGATTAAAATATCACAAGTTCCTAAATATTTTAGGAACACTTTGGTTTTTAAGTTGAGCCCCTGGGGAGATTCTCCTCCCATGTGGCATCGTGTATGAAAATTGTGTTTCCAGTGAATCATTTCCCATTAGTTCATTTCAAGAGTATCTATTAGTCTATATTTTACTTAACTCATTTCCAGACTTCACCCTTAAAGAAGGAAAATTGTCTCAACTGTACCCATTTTCAGAAGAAGTGACTTACCATATATTCATCAGAGGTATTTTGAGTTATAAAATGATGTTGCAAATATTTGTAATTAAGGTTGTATGTGATCATTATTTATTTTCAAATCAAATATAATTCTTTATACCCACTGTGCTTGAGTTAATGCTATTTTTTTTGTAGACTCACTCTGCAATGTAAAAAAAAATCTAAGTCACTTATGCTTCAGATTGACATAGATTATGAACACCACATTTGTAAACAGAACAAAGTAAAATGCTTTAAAAGTCAAAGTGGTTCTTCAGCCTTTTAAAAAAAATGTAGTTATGCTAAATATTTATATGTTCAGGTAATATATAGTTTATTTTGAAGAACAAGGAAGAAATTCACATGTGAACCAGATGTGGTGGTATTGGACTAATTTTCATCAGTATGTGGTGCAGTTACCTCTTTAACACCTCCACCTCACCATTTGTGAGAATAAAGTATTGGTGTACGGTTCTATACCTGAGAGGAAGTGTGCACTCACTTCCCTTGCCTTCATTACTCTTCCTCATTTGTGCACCAGAATTTCAGTACGTCACTTGTGAAAGGTTACCATTCCCCCCTCCTTGCCCTGCTGTATTATTTCACTAGTATCTTTCACCAAATTCATCTTAGTATTCTCTGATTTGATTTCTTCATTGGCAAAAGAGGAAAAATAGTATTTGCCAGTTATCTGTATGAAAATTGCAAAGAATTTTTCCAAATTTGGTTTGTGTTCAGATTTATGTATTTCATAATATAGGTAATATTCACCATCTATTTTATGTTCCCTTAAAAGTACATTTTCTTTTGAGTTTATCTAAGTTTTACTCTTCAGTGCCATCTTTTAAAATTAAACTTAGTTTTCAGAATTAACAAACACATATTATTATTTCCTTCTGATGAAAGGTAAGCAGCTGAATAAAATTAAAATTGGTGGTTGAAAAGTAAGTGAAATTTTTTCCCCATTAAAACTCTATTTGCTTAAAAGAACAGTGAATTCAAAACAAGGAGTATATTTTTAAACTATCTTGTAGGCAATCAAGGCAAGAATGATTTATGCAAACTTCAGTGAAATTGCATTCTGTGAGCAAAATGCTACCCATGGCTGCACAAATGCCTTCAGTCCAATTCATTTTATGCATTGCTGTCTCAGTGAAATAATTTCTTCTGCTGATTATTATCTTAGGATCCAGAAGTGCCATTCATACTGAAGAATCCCAAAACATCTTTTTGGTTATATGAGTTTCCTTTTCAAAAGTCCTTTCTTCGTGTTACTTGGTAAATAGTGGAGGACTTTTCCTTTTGTGATAGATTTGTAGACTTATGAAACTTGCCCATTTTCTCCTTTATAGAAAGGTTCTAGATATAAGAAAGATAGTTTTAAATCACTAATACTGAAGAGTAAAAGGAAATCAGATCAGCATGGTATATTGCAAGGGTGGGGAACCTGCGGCCTCAAGGCTGCATGTGGCCCACTAGGTCCTCAAGTGTGCCCTTTGACTAAATCCAAACTTCACAGAACAAATCCCCTTAATAAAAGGATTTGTTCTATAAAACCTGGGCTCAGTCAAAAGGCTGCAGGTTCCCCACCCCTGGTCTGGTGGATGGTGGAGTTGGCCTTGGGGTCAGGGAAACCTAGGTTCAAGTCCAGCCTCCAACGTGGACTAGTTGTGTGTCTTCAAATTAGCCATTTAACCTCTCAGTAACAGCAGGACTATTTTTGCTGATCTGCACTTTCTATATGAAATCTTTCTCAGCCCTCATCCTCCAGCTGCTAGTGTTTTCTCTCCTGAATGGGAAAAAAAATATACATATTTGTCTTGAATTTATTTATGTATATGTGTGTGTATACACATACATGCACACACATGCTCATAGACAGAAAAATAAAACATTCATTTAGTGCTTACTATGTGCCAAGCACTGAACTAAACACTGAGGATATAAATACAAGCAAACAAGACAGTTCTGCACTCAAGGAACTTATATTCTGATGGGGGTAGACAATACATAACGGAAAAGTGGTGTGTGTAGTAGATGACGCATACAGTGACACAAGATAAAGGGGACCTATAAGGGGTGAGCGAGGGGGATGGAGGAACTATACAGCATGGGAAGTGTGGTTTGGAGCTAGTGTCAGGGAAGTGAGAGGTAGAGGGAAATTCCACACTGGGAGTTCCCGTATACAGATAAAATCATAGGCCAGAGAATGAAAGCAAAAATTTAATAAGTGTTAATGACAACAACTGAACAATTTAAATAAAATTGATTTTAGTTATGGTACCCATGTTTTCTGCATTTGCTGTAGTGAAATGTGCAGCATTTGTGGTTCCTATCTAATTTTCTTACGAGATAACACTGATCAGGTGGTGACTCTACCCCTTTCAGACACTGTGTCAGTTCTGATATACTTCTCTGAGTAATACAGGGGAAAATGTATGCTCCCACCTATAGTTTCCTTATTTGTTCAAGGCTAAATATAGTGATGTAGTATGGCATGTTGTCTCAGACTATGATTCTTAGAGTCAGGAAGATCTAGCTTAAATCCTTCCGCTGACACATAGTGGCTTTGTTATTGTGGACAAATCACTTAATGTCTCAGTGCTGCAGACAGTTCTTTAAGGCTAGAAGTTACAGACAGGTTGCTCATGTGCATTGATGGAGGGGGTGTCCATGCCAAGAGTTCCCTGCACTGATGAAATCAGAAGTTTAAACTAAATCTAAAAACATAGCTTTTCACCTGGATTTTCTAATAATCCTTCACGAAAGTTTTCATCAGGGTTTAGAAGTGATCCTGAGAGAGTGCAAATTGTGATAAGTCATGCAAAGTCTTTGAGCATGGGATCAATAATGGACTGTGTGTCAGCTGTCCAGCCTTGCCAAACATAGAGACTCATTACCAAAATGCCTTCCAGGTGATGAATTTCTTTAGCCACAGGAATTCATAAATGTTGGCTCAGGCGTAATTAAAGTTATAGATATGGAGGTTTGTAACCACATTGATAAAATCAGATCCTTGAAGTTTTGTAACATGGGTGCCAGAATTCATTTTATGTGGAGCAAGTGGGACACCCAGTGGCTAAACTATTTATTGGCTTTTCCTTTTTTCCGTTTTCATATTATTCCTCACTTTCATCAAACACTTATGATTGAACTATTTATTGAATACATCCCATTTCTGGCTCTCCATGTAGTTGTTTTTACTTCTCTTTCAAAAACTATTATTTTTTTCCGTTTTCTTTAATAAGAATGTTTATGATAGAAGTGATTATTTATGTGATATCTCTAAAAAGTATTAAACTTTTAATTTGGTCACAAATTTTTCAATCTTAAATCTAAAACTTCTCAATTATTTTTCTGCTACTGTGAAATAAAGATAGAAATGTAATTGAGCACACCATTTATTTAATTTAAAATGAGATTGCTATAACAACCATTCATTATTTATTATTCTGTATTTTTTAATTCATAAAATATACGTGATTATATAACCAACAACTAAGATATTTTTATGAAAATTGCTTAATCCTTGGTTTTTCTTAATTTGATACATTGAGAGTTTGCATATATATATGAAAGGATCATCCTCCTTACTCTCCCCTTATAATCCATATCCTTTCTTAGCTGCTATTTAATACAGTCTGTTTACCCAGGGAGTCCGGGATTATAATAGAAACAAGAGTTGGCTAGAGCCATTCTCACCACACATTCATGGGATTCAGACTGTTAACCAGAAATTTTAGTTAGGGTATTGGCTCCATGGATTTAAGATACAATTAGCCAGCCTCACCGCCAAAACTATCATTTAAAAAATTTTCCATAACAAACATATTTCTTGGTTAATTTGCCGAGATAATTAGTTATTGGGCCTTTTTAAAATGTACCAAACCATTGGTGACTATAGCAAAGTGTGTTTGTAACAAAAACAAATTCTTAGCTTTTACTTTAATATGAAAAGAACAGCATTTTTGGAGAAAGGCAAATCTATGTATTATACAAATGAATGCCAAATTAAAAGCATTGTTTTCATTTACTTTTTTTTTGGAATAAAGTCAAAACATGGGTTCTGTTAGTGAGACTATTAGAGCCAGTACATTTACCTTGGTTCTTTATAGCTTAATTGTAACCAAGGGAGGATGTTTATACTGTTTAAACTAAGGGACAGAAGATTATAGCGTGACTTGCTTTTTTATGGTTGAAATTTTGTCCTAAAATTAGAAGACTAGGTTTTTAAGAACTTTTTCAATTCATGACCAAAAGCAAACAGTTATATGTGAGTCCAGTTTACTTCAAAATACCAAATGTGATTCAGATTTAAAAATTTTTCTAGAAACTTTTTGTCAGAGGGATTTTTGTAAACTTAGAAATACACCTTTTATTTTTCAATTGATGCAAACCATCTTTTTTTTTTTCTCTTCCAGGGTTACATGAGTTCTTTTTCCTCCTAGTCCTGGTATACTTTGTGGCTGCCTGCATTTATGCTCAATCGCTGTGGCAGGCTATTAAGAAAGGAGGGCCTATGCACATGGTTTTAAAGGTCTTAACAACGGCATTGTTCTTGCAAGCTGGTTCAGCTTTAACTAATTACCTGCATTTCTCCAGGTACCTTGCTACCATTGAGACTCACTCATTAAAGTTAATTAATTCTAATGAATCTTTCCAAATTATGGTTATTTTGATTATGAATTTTGTTTTAGAGCTTTGTAGTTTACACTAATGCTACTCTTTTCCATTTCTTAGTTACTCCAAAGATGGAATTGGGGTCCCTTTTATGGGAAGTTTGGCAGAATGTAAGTATCTTTTAAAAATACATATATTTTTAAGCACAGCCATTAGTTTTTGTAATTACTTTTGGTTGTGGTTATGTTTTATTTATCTAAGGTCAGTAAATTCATTTGATTAAACTTTGGCACTAAGTCAGCTAAAGTCACAGATTCAGTCTCTATATGGACCAGTTAGCTCTGTTTTCTTCAGTAACAATGCCTGTAAGGGGCAGCTAGGTGGTGCAGTGGATAGAGCACTGGCCCTGAAGTCAGGAGGACCTGAGTTCAAATCCAGCCTCAGACCAAACATTTGACACTTACTAGCTGTGTGACCCTGGGCAAGTCACTTAACCCCAATTGCCTAATAAAAACAACAACAACAAAAAAAAAACCAATGCCTGTACCTATAATTCAGTAAGTCATTTTTCTAAAATGAGAATCAGTTTCTTTAGTGATCACATGAATTTTTGCCAAGTCTGGAACAATGGAAAAATTTCAGAGAGTAATCAGTCTATGTGACAATGATTGACATAGGTGCAGTAATTGTCATGATATACAACTAAATTTAATCTTATTTTTCCTGCTTTTTATTTTTGGAGTACAGAATTAAATCAGAAAAGTTCAGCTGGGCTTGAGTACATACCTTTTCACAATTGAGAATAAAAAATATGATGACAAACCTTGTAGACCCTACCTTAAAACTCAGGTTCTAAATATGAATATACCCTTAAGGGAGTAGCATTCCTTATGTTTCTGTCTCCCTAACATTTCACTATCAAATGGGTTGTCATCTGGCCAATTACTTATACTGGTCCAGGAATCCACTCTGCTAATCCTGTTGTCTGAGGTTTTAAAAAATAGTGAACCTGAATTTTACTTGTGTTCACAAGCAAGACATGAATGAATTTTTTTTTTATGAATGAACTCTTGCAGTCCATCTCTATCAACTTTGATTTATTAGTGGGCTCATCTAATAGTGGAATGTTCAGGGCCCTTGGTTCCACCTCTTTCATGTTATGAACTTTTGTCTTTTGCAGAATCATAAGATTCTCAATTAGAAGTCATCCAGTCCAAGCCTGCCATTATGTAGGTGAGGAAACTTACACGGAGAGAATTTAAGTAATTTGCCCAAGGTCACACAGCGGGCTAATAAGAAATATGGGATTTGAACTAGTCTCTTAACAACAGGACAAGTGTCCTTTCCATTATACCATGTGGCTGCCACACACTTTGTACCTCTGCCAAAGGCTGATCAAGGAAAGTAAGCAAAACTTAAGTGGTAATATTATTATGTATGTTAGGGTTGAGTCAGTGAAGTATTTAAAGTTCTTGGACAAAATGAAATTTCTTAGTATTCATATATTCCTGGACTCTCATTCATACAGTTTGTTGTACCTATAATTAGTGGGTAATTCACTCCCCTTTAAGATGAACTAAACTACTCTGTGTTCAGTGGGAAAATTACATCCAAAACATTGTATGTTATTTTGTTTCAAACATAATTTTCAAATACATAAAGAAATAATTTAGAAAATCAGACAAGTTGTAAATATTTGTCTTTGATTTTTTTTGCAGTTTAATAATGATAACAAATATGATGATTATGATGATAAAAATAGCTGGCATTTATGTAGCTTCTACTTATATGCAAGGTAATGTGCTAAGTGTTTTACAATTATTATCTTATTTGATCCTCACAGCAACCCTGGGAGGTAGATACTATTATTAGTTCCATTTTAAATTGAGGAAACTGAGACTAACAGATTACATGACTCTACTAAATGTCACCCAGCTAGTAATTATCTAAGGCCAGAATTGAACTCAGGTCTTCCAACCTCTAGGCCTAGCACTCTATCCACTGTGCCATTTAGCTACCTTGTTCATATAGGATAAATAAAACCAAATAATGATATAGTGACCAAATAGACAGATGTACAATATTTACCAAAAGTTACATTTTAACTTTTGCGATTAAGAGATCCTGTATAAATATTATATCGAAATCTAAAATGTCTTCATATCATTTGGAAATATCAGTCATTTAAAAAGACTAAGTTTGGCATATCCTATCCTAAAATGAAAATACAAGCATAAAGACAAAATAACCCATTATAATTATGACTCTCTGAGTTGACAGCAAACTCAAATTATTTGATCCAATAGATCATGTCATTATTAGTTATATTTGGCTTATGTTCTTTGAACATAAGTAAATTTTATTCTATAGTTAACCTTATATCACTTTTAAAAATAGCTTCAGATGAGAATAGTGGCTGTCCTAGGTAGCTTTAAAAATGTAGAGAAGATTCTAAAGAAAGATATATTTTGTTAAATTGGGATAAATTTTACCATGGACCAAATCAAAATTCGTTGGGACATAAAAGTGATTCTGTATTTTTTGGCCTGCAGAGAAATAATTTGTGAAGCAACAACCACGTAAACTTAAAATGTTTTCAGTCCTTTTGGTTTACTTGATTTTATTACTGTTTTGTTACTTCATCCATTAATGCTCTATTTGCATTAATGTTGCTTCCGTTGATGTCAACTTGCAATTTTAAATGATGGCCACCTGATGGCGCATCACACTAGTGCAATGGGCATTCATTTTTCTTCAGAACTTGAAACTGTGACTCTACACTGTTAATCCCCAGATAGCAAATCATGCAATAGTCATGTGTCTGTTACCATATTATTTCATATTAATACTTCGTGTTAGAAAATATTGACTCTAAACACTATAGTTAAGTTAAAGAAACATAAAATATTGTGGCCTGCTCTGATTAAGAATCACAACATTGCAACAATTTCAATGAAATAAATAACAAATTATGTGTTAAGAGAACTGGATTAAGGCACAAGCATAAAAGCTTACTAATTGTAGCTACATTTGTGTAAGCTGTTTTACACTTTACAAAGTGTTTTCACAACAGCCTATGAGATTAGGTAATGCAAGTATTATTACCCCCATTTTGCAGATGAGGCAGTAGTCTCAGAGAGAGGAAGTGATCCACTCAGGGTCAGATAGCCAGTAAGCAGCAGAGCTCGGGCTAGAGCCCAAATCTTTTGTTCCCAAGTCCACTGTTCTTTCTGCTATACCACATAGTTATTCAAAATTAGATTTAAGGTGGGTTTTTCTAGAGGTATTATATAAGTACTTACTTTAAACAAAACATTAACATTTATTCAAAGAATAAAGATAAAAACCTAAGTGATCTTATAGATTTATTAGAAGCATTACTTCTGTAGTGATCAAATTTCAGATTGAATAGATTCATACTTTTCTTTGTATAAAAGTTGTGCTACAAATACTTGGATTTAAAATGAAATTCATAGTAACTTGGCATGGTCTTGTAAAGTGTACTAATGGGGAATTAAAACCCAGGTTCTGCCATCGATAAACTGTGGTACCTTTATCAAGTCTGAACCCCAGTTTCCATATTTATGAAGTACAGGCTTATACTAGATGATATCTAATACCCTTTCCAACTTATTTGAATTAAATTTGGTAACCATTTACTTAATGCCTACTATGTGCACGCATTGTACTAGGAATCAGTTCTTGGGCTCAGATTTTTCTGGGTTGAGTCGGATTTTAAAAATAAGGTAACAATAGGCTATTAGGTAGTGGTGGTGATTCATGAATAAAAGTTAAGTTAGTGGGCTAAATAAATAAGCAACACTGGCTCCATTTTCATATTTATCTAAACCATCTACATGTTGAATTGAGTACTAAGTGAAAGGTATAATTCCAGAGTGTCACTTTAATTCACAGACTGGTTTGCTATTCTTTTATCTCTTTTGTTTGCCAGTCTCTTAGAAGGAAGGAATACTTTGTATGAAGAAGAATGACTGTCAGTTTTTGTTTTAATCTTTCATCAGTTTGTGACATAGCCTCCCAGATCCAGATGCTGTACTTATTACTGAGCTTATGCATGGGTTGGACAATAGGCAGAATGAAGAAGTATCAAAGCAGACCTCTCCAGTGGGATTCTACTCCAGCATCTACTGGCATAGCTGTAGTCATTGTCATAATACAGGTCTGTGCTATTTAGTCTGATTTTTCTGCTTTGCTTTGTTTAGAGGGTAGAATTAAATTTGAGAAGTATTGTAAATTTTGAATGTATCCTGATTTTGAAATTACGAATAGACAGTCACAAGCTCTTCTTGTTACATTTATAGAATTGAGTACTAGCACCTAATACAGAAATTTTTATTTTTTCCAACTTCAGCCTGATAGTACTAATATCATTTAACTTTTAAAAATTAATTTATTTTTAGTTTTCAACATTCACTTCCATAAGTTTTTAAGTTTTAAATTTCCTCCCTTCCCTCGTCTCTCCCCAAGACAGCATGCAATCTGAATATCATTTAACTTTATGCCATTTTTAATTAATACCATTTAACGTCAACTTAGCCGAATCAAAATCTCCTATGGAGGAATTTGTGCTATTTCAGAATAACGCAGTGTTAAAGATGATTAATTATAAAGTCACCAGGTCCAATTTTGTTGGTAAGTATATCAGAATTCAGATCACTGACTGAAAAATGGAGTTTAAATTTAACTGGAAATGAAAACCTAGAATGGTGAAGAGGCAGAATTTAAGTGAACTAGAGATCATTTTGTCTTAAAGAAAATCTTTGTTACTGATTTCTCTTAACCTCTTTTTCTTAAACTAAATGTAGTGTGATGGTATCTACTTTATTTCAAGATACCAAGTTCTACGTATAAGATGTAAAAAGATATATAAAAATCAGAGTAAAGAAAGGAAATTTACTAATGTATATGATTTATGACTGATTAATGGTAAGTATTATTTTCAGGTAAACATAAATATTATGTCATAATTCTGTAAGGAATAGCTTAGAATAAAAAACTAATGATCTGAGGAAGAGAAGCTCCGAGGCTTATCACAGGTAAGTATATATACTCACTACTTAGACAGGAAAAATTCTATTATACCCGGAAATAAATGTTACTGGCAAAAAATAAGCTTAAAAATAAGTGCAAATGGACAAAATTCTAACAATTGTAGTTATTTTGATCCTGGAAAATAATTAGTAAATGAGATAGATTTACTAATAGATCAAGTTTCCATTTCTTACTTTATGGTCTTTCCTTCATGCAATTCCTATTACCTTTTAAAAAGAAGAAAAGATTGAATGTAAAGGGATTTGATCCCAAACTCTTTGCTCTATTTAACACATCACCACAGACAAATTATGTATTGAGTATTCATAAGGTATATGTCACTGTACTAGATTATATGAGAGCTTATAGAGTATAGATTGCATGTCAATGACCTCCAATTTAATAAAGTGAAAAGGATGGTAGTCACTCTATCAGCATAAATATATACATTGATTATATATCAATTTATGTTTATAAAGTGAGAGTGAGCTGGAATGAGTAAAAGTGATGTGAAGACTATTAAAGAGTGGTTTTCTGGTAAATGAGAAGCATTTTCTTATAAGAATGTTTTGGACCACAGCTTACAGAATGAGAAGAGTTCGGTGTGGTTGGACTGAGAGGGGTTAGGGGTAGGGCGGGCTATTCTAGTAATGGAGAATGACCTGCACAAAGACTTTGACCTGAGAAGGAAGTCTCCTACATGGGGAATGGCAAGGGAGTTGAATGACTAAAACAGTGATTTGTACAGATTTAAGCCTCTGAAATCCAGGAATAGCTTAGGAGACATTAAACATTCTAAGGTGGTGGATAACATTCTCAAGTCTGTTTGTTTGATAGGTTTTAAAAGTGATACTTAAGATTGACTGAAGGGGAGACTAATGACTAGGATTTCTGTAAAGTATGTTAACAGCAATTCAGGTGTGTGGTATTCAGCATTTGATGAAGAGCTTTGGCAGTGGGAGGAATGATGGACTGGTTGTAGAAATTAATGATTCTGATAAGCAAACATAGCAAAAATTAAATCTAAAAAGTACTGAAAATTCAGAGGGTTCATAGAAATAGTTTACAGTATATAACAAATATACAGATCTGCACCTAAAGGCCTTAAGACATGATAGGAGAGACAGACCTTTAATAAACAAATGAACAGATTTCCAGATTATAAAAGAATAGTGAGGTATTGAAGATTGTCCCCAGGGTTGTAGACTTGGAGAACCAACATGATCCTGATAGGGAAGACTGGAACAGTGAATGAATTTTAGAGGAAACATGAAGATCTCTTTCTTTTAATGTTGTATTGATACTTTAGATTTGGAAAAACTGTCTTTTTTTATTGTTATATTTAAAGAATGGCAATGTATCATTGAATAAAGAACTATGCCCATACTTTATCAAGTGACAATCTTTGTGGTTTGCTTGACTATGTAACATCTTCAGTAGTTTTTAGAGAAGCGTTTTGGGGAAATTCTTTAAATAGACATAGTACATAGTTATATTTTCTAAAATCTAAAATTGCTTTTTTTTACAGAGTATTTTGCTGCTTTGGGAACAATTTGAAGATACCAACCACCACAGCTACCATGCACAGCATAACTTAGCAGGGATACTTCTAATTGTTTTAAGAGTTTGCCTCGCATTATCTATAGGCTGTAGTCTCTACCAGATCATCACAGTGGAAAGAAGCACACTTAAAAGGGAATTCTACATCACATTTGCCAAAGTGAGTGTTCTGTGTAGGAAATAACTTTTTTTTATTATGTTTTCTTTAGACTTTTTTCATAAAGGTAAATGGTACATATGTGTAAAACATCCATCTGGGAGACAGGAGACCCAGGCTAGCATCACTATTAGTTCATTCTGTAATCATCATTCAGTATCTCTGACCCATAGATTTTTTGAAATTTGTAAATGGAGAGATTATTTATTCTCTGCTGTTGTACAGGACTGTTGTAAGGAATAAAGAGTTAGTAAGAATAAGTAATAAAGTAGTTTAGATTCTTCAAGCGGTCTCTGACTAGCTCAGGATGCATCATGTCATGAATAGAGCCAGGAAGAACTAAGTTTAAGTTTTACCTCTGACGTATACTGGCTGTGTGACCCTGGTCTAGTCACTGAACCCCTCAGTGCTCTAGGCCAGTGATGTCCAACTCAGAGAGAAACAGGAACAACTAAATCATACATAAGAATGTCTTTGGGTCTCCTATTGACTTAGTTTTAAAATGTGATGTTATCTGTGTTTTATTGTAATTTTATTTATTCTGTTAAATATTTCCAAATTACATTTTAGTCTAGTTTGGGCCAGACTGAAGAGTGTTGTGGGATGCATGCAACCTGTGGGCTTTTTATTTGACACCACTGCTCTAGGTAACTCTAAGACTATCAGTACAGAGGATGTACTGATTTGTACTGGTTAGAGGGAGTTTTCTCACCAGAGTGTTCTCTACATCAGTAAAATCACAAGTCCAGTCCCCAGTCCTTCCTTAAGAGACATATGATATATGACAGATGCTGCAGCTGAAGAGTACGGTCTTTCATAATACAGGCATCATCAGAGGTAAAAGTTGGGTGATGGGCCATTTTTTGCACGAAAACAGACACAGCCAAGTGTTTGAGATACATTCTACATTGTGCTTAGTCCACCTCACCTTTAAATAGTTAAAAATCCAGAGAGCAGTGGGGACAGGTGGAGGAGATATCATGGCATAATGGGAAAAAGCATTGAATTTGGAATCAGAGGACCCGGATTTGAGGCCTAGCTTAGCCTCTTACTACCTTGGGCAAGTCACTTAACTATTCTAGGTTAGTTTCTTCATTTGTGAAATGAGGACACCATATGAGTTTACTTCTCAAGTCCTTTCTAACTCTAAATCCCATGATCCTGTATCTGACAAAGGTCTTTCTGCGTTATTGTTCAAAGGCAAAGAAGAGAATAGTGAGAATTATTCTTCCATTTCTCTTCTGCCTTTTTACTTCTGTTCCTGTTGTGATTGTGATCTTGAAGCCAATTTGATTTAATTTGAATTAAGAAGGGAAAGTTTTCACAAGATTCAGCAAAGGGTGCAGGAGGTGGGGTAGAGGGTAGGCAGTCCAGCAGTTCAGACTTACCCCAGGCCATGTCTTCCTTCTAGATCTAGGGATGGGGAAATTACTTTGAACCTGTGATCTTGAGGCCACATGTGGCCCTTTGGGTTCTCAAGTGCAGCCCTTTGACTGAATCCAAACTTCACAGAACAAATCCCCTTAATAAAAAGATTTGTTCTGTAAAACTTAGACTCAGTCAAAAAGCCACACCCAAGAACCTAGAAGGTTCCCCATCCCTGTTCTAGACTTTACCAGGAGCCATACCTAATGTCAGTTATATCAATCCTTATCCTTGTTTGAGCACTTCTAATCTACATATCAGGGAAGGAAATGCCACTTTGTTTCATCCTGAAAATTCTTTAGAGATTAAAGAATATTTTTTTTGTTTTGGGTGCCTTTAAGAAACCCTATTTGAGAATACTCATGTATATATGACATGAGTTTCTAAGTGCTTTAAAAATATAATCAACCTGGTGAGACAAAAAACTTATTAACATGACAGTAGCAAAATCAGTACTTCCAAGACCTAGTCATACAGTTCCACTTTGAAGACAAGTGGAACTGATTTTAATCAGCTTTGTACTCTCTTACTATACTTCTTGTAGTTTCATTTCAGAGTCTAAGCACAACCTTACTCATCTAACATTTTATCCTTCTGTTTTAGGGCTGTATCTTATGGTTTTTATGCCATCCAGGTCTGGCAACCATTTCTGTTATTTTTAGTGACTACCAAAGAGAGAAGGTGGGTAGTATAAAATTAAAACTATTATTTATATACATACATATATACATATGTGTTGGTTAAGTAATTATGAGAGTATAATTATGTGTATGTTTGATTAAGTAATTATGAGAAGGCTAAAACTGTCTCAGAGATTCAGAAGTTAAGTCTATTTGGAAGGAAGGGGAGGAGGGTCTCTGTAAAACACAACTTGTACTGAAGCAATGGGTCTTTTTGCTTAAAGCCTTTGTGCAAATTAGAGTTTTAGAATAAAGTTCCCTAGAAGAAAAGTACATTACATATTTTTCTTTTTCTTTACCACAAAACCAAAAATTAGGCAGAAATCTGCTTTTAAGGAGACCACCCTAGACAAGAAGTGGAGTCAGTGTTTGCAGTTTAACACTAGATCTTAGCCCATTAAGAGGTTTTCTTTAAATATGCCTCTGGTGAAAATGTAGTCATTGCTTCACACTGCTTTTGGTAGGATTTTTTTTTCCTGGTTAGCCAATTCCACAATAATGTTTTACAAAATCAAATTAATTAGAAAAACCACAGCACAATGTTGTCTTTGACCGGAGATTAATTTTTTAAAATTCATGATATGCTTTATTCATTTGGTAAACAACAGTAGAAATCAAAGTGGATTTACAGGAATCTATCTTGTTGCTTTAACATGCTGGGAACTGGAGTGAGGAGGCTGCCACGCTCAAGTATGCCATATTTTGATTTGTGTCGATACCTACCTTCTTAGGTGAATAACTCCATCATTCCAAAGTGGAGTGCTGCCAGCAGCTCTTTACAAGCAATGCAGTGTGTGCTTGAATGCACAAATGTTTTCTGAGCCTGAGGTATTTTACAAAGGGTAAAATAGGTAGAAAGGTAGTCTACAAAAATAGAGAAGTGACTTGAGAATTTGAAAGGGCTTTTAGAGCACTTTCAAGGTTGTGGGGGGAGGGGATGTTTTATTCCTATTGCTGTATTAGCCTGGAACCCAATTTTTCTCATTACTTGTAGAAACTTCTTCCCTCTGTACAACTTGGCTTCCTTGGGAGGGAAGTTGGTCTATAAAATTATTCTTTTGTGTCTCACTTTGCCATCTACAAACTCACTGCTGGAGGATTTTTACATGCGGACAATTACAGTTCTGAACATTTAATGGTATTTTCCTTTTGTATTTTTCTATATTAAAATAGTCTGCTGAAGTTCAGGAAAGAAGTAATATTTTAAAATAATAAATATGAGGGCATATAATAAATTGAATATAATCTCTGTGTTTCTTCATGTAGAATGATGACTTTTACATATTAAAAGAATTCACTTTCTCTCTTTCAGGCTATTACAATAGGTGTTATCATCTGCCAATCTGTTTCCATGGTTATCCTCTACAGACTTTTTCTGTCTCATAGTCTATACTGGGAAGTTTCTTCACTTTCTTCAGTAACGCTACCATTGACAATATCATCTGGACACAAAAGTCGACCTCATTTTTAATACTTGATTAAAGGGAGAGTGCATTCATTTAACAAAGTGCAATAAGGATCCAAATACAGTGATGTTTCATATTTTTGTTCATATATTCTTTGGGAAAAATCTAACAGAAAAAGCAGAGCATCTGAACAGTACCAAAACTGAAGAAAGCCAATATGAAATATATATAAAGTATGAACTTTTAAAGAAAGGTTATTCTTCTGTGGTGATCAGTTTTTTCCATGTGGAAACAAAGGAGAAAAGGAACTGTGTAATATTTTGGTTAGGTATTTTCAATACATATACTTCCTCATCTTGTATCAATATAGCTGACTCAGGTTTGACAGCCTTATAAAAAGTAATCAGTTAAGTGATTACCTGCTCAAACATGTCTCAAATAACCCAGTTATGAAATCAATGTAATACACTGACTAAGATTGCTTCTCTTTTAAGCTTGAAGGAAAATGCAGTTCATGTTTAAGAATATAAAAGGCTTGAAAAATGAAATCACTTCAGGAAATGAATGTAAAGTGTTCACATCTAAATTTAGTAAGCTTTTGTTTATTTGTGGGTGGGAGAAAACCTCATATGTATTTTCTACCACTATTGACTCTGCTTCAGGTTTCAACTTGAGTAGCAAGGTGCTTTTGATAAACTGTTATGTGAAAAATAAAACTTAAAAATATATGGATAGTGTGGACAGAAAGCCCAGAAGAAAGCTTTTAAAAGGTCACAGTATTATGATGGAAAAATAGCAGGCTTGCAGTTTTGAAAAGAAAAATGAAAAATGGAATGTGTGATATGGTACTAAAATTTTAATCCTGATATAATTCATTTCTCTTATATTGAATCCTCAATCATAATTAAGCCATATACACAGATTAAATTAACAGAAGCATTTCATATAAATGTTGGTTGCAGTCATCAACTACTCATGAATTCCTGCCCAAGGATACTTAATCAGGATTAAATTTTCTATGAATAATTGAAAAACAAAATACTCACTGGATTTGTTATAATCCTGGTTGGCACTGGGTTCTAAGTAGTTGCCATCTTGAATCCATTGTAATAAAGCCATACTTTGTGATGCCCCTGTATTGAGAATGCCAACTGAAAAAAATATACTTTATAGAAGTGCCTGTTTATTGAAATAGTGATTTAAAGGTTGACAATCTCTTGTGCATGAAATTAGCATTACCATTAATAGTCATTGATAAGAAATTTTTCTTTTCACATTCATCAGATTATTCAAAACTTTCTTTTTCACTACTTGCTATGTCATTGTGAGTGAAAATTTTATTTGTTACTAAAGGTAAAAGATTTTCAAAGAAGAAATGAAACCTTGATTTGGCAATCTTTTTTTAAAATTAAAAGTTAATAATGGAGCTCAATTTTAAAATGTCCGTAGCTTTGTATTTTTTTGGTGTTTGCCTCAGTTTTAGACTTGTTTCATGTAAGGGCTGAGTATATTTGATTATGACTAAGGCAACATGGCACCATGACAAAGTGCAGTATGCTTATTAAATCATCTCTTGAGTAGTTCTTGGTAATTTGTTTCATAAATGAGAACTGCAGGTTGAGGCTGGAAAATCTGAGATGTATTCTAGTTTCACATGTTGTACAAATTGGTCACAGGGTTTTTCTTTTGCTCCATATTACTGATAATAATAGTCAAGTTCTGTTGTATTCAAACAGAATATGATTAATCAGCTTTGCAAAATGAATTTCTTTCTTTGAAGATGTAAAACAATAGTAATTGTCAATTTGGAGTTGCTTTTGTGCAGGGAAAATACTTAATTCCCAGTTGTCCGTCCTGAGTTATATGAGTCTGCAATGTACATGGCACTTAGCTTTCAAGAAGAAAGGATTTTTTTTTTCTATTCTCTCATTTATATCCATTGTATCTATTTGTTGTAGGTTTTGGTGTGTTTTTTTTTTTTTTGTTAATTTATTACAGTCATTTCAGGAATCATTGTTTACATGAAGGAAAACTTTTTTTCACTATGAAATTGATACACTTTTACTCTAAGTTTACCTAAACTCAGAATTAATAGGATCTGAACTAGAATAAATTATTCCATCTTTTTGTTTCCCTAATACCTAGCAACTTCATCATCTCAGTTTGCAGCAAACCCAGGGTTGGTTTATGTTGTGGAAACCCTTAGTGAGGGGATCGAAAGCTGACAAATGAAATGTTTTTCCAGATTCTGTTACTGGTATTTGTTCACCTGATTGCCTGCTTGTTTTTTGTTGTTGTTGTTGTTTGTTTTTTTGTTTGAGTTTTATTCATTGGGACAATGGGTAATCAATATCTGGGGAAATACTTCTTGCATTCAAATTTCTTAATAAAGTACAATGTGAAAAAATGTTCTTTTTATTACTCAATGTATGTTCTTTAGTGGGGATGAGTGATTACCCCTCTCTTTTTTGTTTTTCTTTTCTGTTGTAATGGTCTGAATTAGAATTGTGGTGAAATCAAAAGTGGCTTCACAGCAATTCAAGGCCTGAACTGTGGCTTTTGGCCAGTGAGTATTGTAGTCATTACTGCCACAGTACAGTAGAAGGGTTTCGTTTGGGGAATGTTTTCCATGGACTCTGAAAATGAAGCCTCATCTGAGAGAAAGAGAGGCTAAGCAAGTAGAGGTGGAACCTTAAGGTAAGGAGACATAATTTTAAAGAAACAGCAGGATTTCTAAATCTAAATGAGTACCATTCTCTTATCCTCTTGGAACATTAGATGTTTAGTGCATTGATGCTGTCATTGCTCATTTTTACAGCTCCTCTTAGAATTATCTTCAAGGCCAACGGCACATTCTTGCATGTCCTCAGCACAGTGAATCTTCATTCTTTGAGAGTAGATTTCATTTTTGAAAGTAGTCACAAGTCGTTCAGAGCCAAATTTGAGCAATGTAATGTATAATTAAATATAGTTAATGCTATTTTTTTGTTTGAAAAAAATTATTTGTGACCAAAGTAATTGAGAATAGTTTTCTTGTGTGGTTTGTAAGTGGAATTCCAAAAGAGGAATTTCAGAAATGTTTTTGAGCAACGACAGTATCACAGCATTGCAAGAAGGAGCTCGTCTACATGAGCAAAGCTCATGGTTATCTGGAGCAAAGCTTAAGACCAGGCGCTTAGTAACACAAAAGTACTGTGGACAGCTAAAATAGATGTCACAAAATCCATGCAATAAATTCTAGGAACTTTATTCATAGGAGAGCCTCTTGGGCCCTTGCTCTGCTTACTTACTTCTTATGTGTGAAATTTGAATAAGCTTGGTCATTCATGCTTCCATTCCCATCGTGGCTGA
The DNA here is from genome assembly GCF_900497805.2 of Vombatus ursinus. Taxonomy (NCBI): domain Eukaryota; kingdom Metazoa; phylum Chordata; class Mammalia; order Diprotodontia; family Vombatidae; genus Vombatus; species Vombatus ursinus. The sequence goes on along the minus strand of NW_020950792.1, from coordinate 2,670,665 downwards.
AATGAAGTTCTACCGACAGAAATGAAAAGTGATAGCTGACAACATGGCGGCAAGGCTGTAGTCCAGAAAACAATGGAAAATTGACATAAGGACTCAGAAGTAACAACAGACTTAGGCCACTGGGAGTGATAACAAACAATCCTAGACTGCTTCCTGCCCCCTTAGGGAATCACTATTTCAACCCAATGTTGTGATTAGTGTTTATGGTAAAGCTGGGTGGTGGGTTGTTAAGAAGATGTTACGTCATATTCTTTAGAGTTGGCATATACTCTTTAGGAGTCCCGTGTATAATACAGTTTTAAAGTATTTTTACCTAATATGGCAGGGGTGGGGTGGCGGGGAAGTTGTCCAGAGTAACTTATTCACTAATGGTTCCCAGTAACCATGATTGGTTGTACTTTTAAGGATAGCACTCATTGGGATCCATTTGTGCTGACATGTTAATTAAATCTCATTGCATTACAGTCACTGTGTACATTGATACTAAATACTTCAGGTTCCCTGCCATCAGATGTATCAGATGGTGTAAATATAGGAAGGGCTGAATATTCTTACATAGACTTCAAAAACCTTTGCAAAGTAGTTTGTGGACACAAAGATCTTTAACCCTTTTGTGCTTATTTATGGATAGATGTGTTCTATTAAAATATGAAGGGGATGAAAATGTTTGTATTTAAAACATAACTTACATGTGTGATTAGGAAACAGAGTGGGTGTGATTGGAAGATGTTCAAAAGTCTAGTTCACATATTACTACATTCCAGCCTACTCCCACACAAAATAAACATTTAGAGCTACAGTTAATGAATCTGCCTAGTTTCTATCCAATACAAACCTTTAAGAATATCAACTTTTTTTTTAAGACAGTTTTTCCCGGAAGGTAGCATATTGATAAAAATTGAGTTTCAGTGGTTTTTAATTTACCTAAAGTTAATTAAATTTAATTCATTAATTGGTATAAGTTCTCCATTTAGTAACATTCAATATACTTTGTTTACTTTTTACGAACGTGTTGCACGAACACATTAGACATAATGTTCTTTTCTTAAAAATTATGCATTAAAAGTTCAATAAATTCTGTCTTTGGCCTTCCCTCAAAATGTATACCTTTGAGGCTAAGATAAGTAATTTAAGAATGGAAGCATTACTCATACAAGAAATTGGGTTTTAAAAATACTAGCAAAAATTGAGTGGCACAACTGGATTTGTTCTGCAGAATCATGTCTCTCAATTTGCAAGGTACTGTTACACCTTCTCTGAATCTGGATCCCCTTACAGACAGCCAAGTTTGATTACCTACCCATTTCCATTTTCAGCAGCCTATTTTGGATCTCAGGACTTTAATTTTCATCATCTCTCATTTTTTTTCGGCAAGTCTCTTTTTGAAATCTCAAATCGTCTTTTCCAGATCAGATGGGCTTCCCTACTCATTCACCTTTGTGGTAAGACATTTCCCACCATTTGCTTTTTCATTATTCTCCTTAATAATTTCAGTCATGTCCCAATGTCTGTTCTGTGTTCATGGTTCTCGATGATACAGCAAGATTATTTCTAGTCATTCTCAAGCTCCTGCCATGAGTTTCAGGAGCCATGACGTGTCTAAACTACATTATCTTAAAAGTATTGGCACTAATGAAAAATGAAAGGAGCCAAAGTCATAAAACCAAACAAATCAAAAGCTTCCTGAGAATATATTCTCAAACCAGGAAGTGCACATTAAGTTGAGTTTTACTTAGAGAATCTCTTCTCTACCTACTGCATCATCTGTACACAGTTTGAGCTAGTGTAATGCATGCTTAGGAGCGTTCGAGTATCTGATTATTGGAACTGTCATATAATGTGTCCCTTTTTGCCTATAAAACACATAATTAAGTTATTTTATTTTTTAAGTGATTTATGACCATTTATTTTATTGGAAACAAAATCTACATTGTACAGTGGGTGTGGAAGTTCAGGTACAATAGTATGTTTTATGGAGGGATAATCAGAAATTAATAAGCATGTATACTAATGAGGTTAAAACTTCAATAGGAGATGAGAAAGAGATGTTCTTTTATTGTTATTTAAAGCTGTGCATAGCTAAACCAGAACAGTAATAGAGGGAAATGGTCTGTCTTTGTTTTGCATTAGATTTTTTGAGTTCCTTTATGTGTCAAAGTGACTTTCTCTTTATGTATATGTGTGTATATATGTCTATGTATATGTATGTATAATACATACATGTATTTGTTAAAGTTTGGTATTTTTGTTTTGAGTTTGATCTTTTTATACAAGGTAAAGCTTCAGGGCTTTATATAAATATTTATATTTATATAAATATAAATTTATATATATATAAATATAAATATATTTATATAAATATATATTTATATAAATATAAATATAAATATGTATAAATATTGCCAAAACAGCTCCCTGAATTATTGAGGGAGGGGGAAGGAAAGTGTCTCTTCTCCAAAAAAGATGAAGTTATTTTTCAATTTAAAAAGAAGAATAAAAGTCCTTTCTGAATTTTTTTACTTAGAATTTAAGAATATTGACTTAGAAATTTTAAGGAAAACATACCCTTTATTTGGTGTCTTGGGGTTACTCATCAAACAGCCAAGTGCTGTGTTCTAGATCTATTTTACACATTATTGGAGATAGTTTTTTTAAAATCTTTATCTAACATAATAAAAACTTTTTAAAATATTTTCTACAGACCGAGGATTTTCATGTTAATAATGTATACTTCTGTAATGCTTTTCACTCAAGAATTTCCAAGGGATTCATAAATGTATTTGGTTTCTAAGTTGTCTGTCAGAAATATGCAGTGTTACACATTGAACAGCAGTCTCTGAAGGATCAAAATTATGGTTGAGCTAGAGGCAATAGTAGGTGTAAATAGTTTGGTGGTAGCATATTGTTAATTACTTGTGTGCGAGAGGTAGCATACCATCCAGGAAATATATAATTGTGATAGGAAGAAGACAGTCATGAAATGAGAGCTTAATATAACAAATAGATAGTTAAATGGTACTGTAATGTCAAAAGACTGAGAAGAAGATTCCCAGTGTGTAAGATTAATGATGATGAAGTTAGCTAGAATTTATATAGTGTTTTAAGGTTGCAAAGTGCTTTACAGGTATCTCATTTGATCCTCAACAACCCTAGAAGGTAGGTGCTATTATCATACTTACTGTACAGGTGAGAAAACTGAGAGGTTAAGTGACTTACCCAAGGTAAGGGGAAGCCATGAACAAGAATCCTATAGGATGAGAAGGTATCCATGGATTGCTATTTGTATCATTGAAGAGGATATTCTCAGTCAATGTCAATGATCAATGATCAAAGTCAATGAGATCATAAATCCATTGCATATTGAATACAGGATGTCCACCAACAGTCTCTTTTAGGATTATGGATATTTGTTCATTCAATTAATTAAACAAAAAATAAGCACCTCCTATATGCAAAGCACTGTGTTAGGTAGATGCCGGGGGCTACAAAAATTTGGCTAAGATGTAGTCCCTATCTTTTTGGAGTTTACAGTTTAGAAGAGGAATATGACATGAATATTTATTGTGGATCAAACTGAGTATCTGAACCCTAGCCAATAGCCTATATATATATATATATATATGTAATTATATGTATGCCAATGGTATATGAGTTTTGAATATTAAACAGATTGGTTACTTGATAAGAGTTCCAGGCTTAATACATCCAAAATGAATATTGACCTTCAAAATCATTGTCTTAGGGGCAGCTAGGTGGCGCAGTGGATAGAACACCAGCCTGGGAGGCAGGAGGACCTGAGTTCAAATCCAGTCTCAGACACATAACACTCACTCTAGGCAAGTCACTTAACCCCAATTGCATCACACTCCCCCCAAAAAAATCACCATCTTAGATGGCTATAGATTTACTCAAACCCTTTAAAAATTTTTTTCAATTTCATGTAAAAACAATTTTAACATTCTTTTTTGAAATTTTGAGTTCTAAATTCTCTTTTTTCCTCCCTCTCCTTCCCCCCTCATTGAATAGGCAAGTGTTTTGATATAGGTTATATATGTGTAGGCATGTAAAGCATATTTCCATACTAGTCATGTTGTGAAAGAAAACACAAACCAAAAAGCCAAACAAATCCAAACAAGAAAAATAAAATTAAAAAAAAAAAAGTACGCTTCAATCTGCATCCAGAAGACTCCTTCAGTTCTCTCTCTGGAGATGGATATACTTTTTCATCATAAGTCCTTCGGAATTGTCTTGGATTATTGTACTGCTGAGAAAAGATTAAGTCATTCACACTTGAATTATCATACAATATGGCTCTTACTGTGAACACTGCTCTTGTTCTGCTCATTTCACTTTGCATCAGTTCATGTAAATCTTTTCAAGTTTTTCTGAAAGCATCTTGATCATCATTTTTTACAGCACAATAGTGTTTCATCATAATCATATACCATGACTTGTTCAGTTATTCCCCAATTGATGGGCATCCTCTCATTTCTAATTCCTTGCCACCACAGAAAAGAGCTACTCTAAATATTTTTGTACATATAGGTCCTTTTTTTTTTTAATCTTTTGGGGATACAGAACTAGTAGTGGGTTTGTTGGGTCAAGAGTTATGCGTGATTTTATGGCCTTTTGGGCATAGTTCCATATTGCTCTCCAGAATGATTGGATCAGTTCATAAATCCACCAATAGTACTTTAGTGTCCCAATTTTCTCACATCCTGCTCTGGACCACGCTTTACTTTCACCCCAGTGAGACAGACCTTTCCTGCCAACTTTCTAAGTTGTCCTGGGCTGGAAAACTGTTTTACATCATCCTTTCATTGGTTCTGTCCTCCAGAATTCATTTCAAGGCATTATTTTAAAGTTGTTTGCAAGGAAATGTGGGAGAGCTCAGAGAAGTCCCTGCCTTTACTTCACCATCTTGCATCTGCCTCTCAAAACCTTTTCTTAATACTCTTCTTTTGGATCTCCCCTTGGAGTCAACCAATAGGCCACATCACTCAAAGCAAACCTAATTATTTTACAGTCATACTTTATTTTGGGGAACAAAAACCAGTATCCAGTGAAGTTGTCTCTGACTTGCCTTTGAATTACTTTTGATGGTTTCCAAAAGTGAAGTCCCACCTTCAATGGATAAACATTTTCCATTATTTGAAGACAGAATGCACTATAGTCTCTAAAAGCAGTTCCAAGAGTTTTAAGATGTTTTGTACAGTGTCAGTATCATTGGAATATGTGTATAATCTCTCAAAGGGACTTGAAGTATATGGCGCTCTATAAGCTAATAAATTTGATACTTTCACTATGTTATATGTGTATATTATACAAACATACATATATGAGGTAAGTCTATAAAATAATATAGATTATGTTTTGGCAACCAACTAACAAATATTAGGGATAGCTAGGTGCCACAGAGGATAGAGTGCTGGCCCTGGAGTGTGGAAGACCTGAGTTCAAATCCAGCCTCAGACATCTGTAAAATGAGCTGGAAAAGGAAATGGCAAACCACTCCAGTATCTTTACCAAGAAAACTCTAAAAGGGGTCATGAAGAGTTGGACACAACTGAAAAATGACTAAACAACAACAAATATTAATCAAATGTCCTGTCTTATCAAAGTATAATCAATTCAACAAACATGTAGTTCTTCTTTGCTCAGAAGACAACAGTCACTAAAGATTTTTGAGAAAAAGTGACATGACCAGATGAGGAAGATAATTTTATTATGGAGGATGGATTGGAATAGAGAGAGAGGGTAGTGATGGGAAGACCTATTTGGAGACTTGCAATTGTCTAGGTGACAGGTGACTGTACTCTGGTGATGGCAGAGGACAGATGTGAGAGTGTGAAGGTATTGGCAGTATTTAGTAACTGACTGGCTATAAAAAGACACCGGAGAGGGAAGAGTAAAGAGGGAAGGGTACTCTTACAGGTTCATAGGTCTATCTAAATATAAAATATTGCTAGAAAAATCAATAAACAAGCATTTATTAAACATCTGCTATGTGCCAGGTACTCTATGCTAGGTGCTAGGGATACAAATAGAAAGAATGAAATAATCCCTATTGATAAGGAGCTTATATTCTTATGGAGATAAGAATATAAAGATTTAAAGAGAACAAATACAGGGTAGTAAGGGAGGAGGGAGGACAATAGCAGTTGGGGGAAATCAGAAAAGTCTCCCTGTAGAAGGTAATTTATAAACTGCCTCCTCATTCTGAGACCAGTTTTCTAGCCTAATGACACAGTGGACACATTTGGACTTGAAGTTAAAAAGAACTGAAGTCAAATCCTGGGCACTTAGCCTGTTTCACCATCTGTAAAATGTGGAAGATAATAGCATCTACTACCTTACAGGATTTCTGTGAGGACTAAATAAGATAACATTCATAACATAAACTTTGCAAACCTTCAAATGCTATGTAATTAACTGCCTGTTTTTATCATACAGCATGCCACTCAGCTTTGGAATAACCTGGGATTCTTATTCAATTTCTCAGCTTGTTTCCACATTAAAAAAACAAGACACTTATACCTTACGTTCAGTAGTGTTTTGAGATATAATTATTAGCTAATTAAACTTAAATGTAGAAAGAGCTATTAACATATCCTTTTCTTTGACATTCGGTTCACTTTGTAATTGTGTAATTCATTTGCCTTTGTGAAATCTTGAAAGGAAGCGTTGCTTTGGAGGTAGATGTGCCCTGGGCCTCCTGTACCATATAATACATATCCTTTAAGGATGATCATTTGAGCCATTATAGAGCTCATTCAGGGGGCCCTAAAATGTCCCAGGGCAGGATACAATCAGCATTCTGTCATTCACAGATAGGATCATCTGAAGAATCTTGCTATTTGCAGGGATCCCCTTTTTCCATTTAACACTCCCCTGGGCATTCTCTACAACAGTGGAAAACATCCTTGGCAAGCATGTGTCTCATTACTCTATGTCTTCTTCAAGGACTGCTGAATGAATATGTTTCTGTTACTGCATCTTTCACGGGATCTTATGATTTGATCATATACCTGGCAAACCCCCATGTTGCAGAAGAGCCTTTAAGATGACAGTTTGCTCTACCAAATCAAGTAAATACCTGACGATATTAAGAGTGCAATATACGATGGATCTGCGATCTCATCAATGTAAGTCTTGCTTCCTGGGATGCAGAGCATATCCCATCTTGCATGACTGGTCCCTGTCATAGAAGCGTAGGAGTATAGATTTAGAGCCTGAGGTAACCTCAGAGACCATGTAGTCCAACCCATTTTAGAGATGAGGAACTGAGGCCCAGAGAGATTAAATGATTTGTGAGAGGGCTTGTAGGCTTCCCACTAGTGATCACTTACTCTTCCTGCATGACTGACCCATCTTTTTCAGTCATGGTTTCTTTGATAACATCTTTTATGCTTCTTTTCCTTTATAATTCCTTATTTGCAATGTGGTACAGCCCCTTCACACCCACTATTCAGTTCTCCATTGCCTTTGGCAATGCCTTTTGGGTGAACCTTGACTTCAATTCTTCAAAGACTGTATAATATTCTTTGGCTTGGCACCCACACCATTTCACTGGTATTTTGGTATTCAAAAGATGAGCCTTTGTTTCTGGGAGGAATTTGGAGTCATTAAAAGAATTGTGCTATTTCCCAATAGCAGTCTAACCTGTTTTTCTCCTTCAATGGATTATCAATTTTCATTATATGTCACACATATGTGGATATATATGTGTACATATAGACATACACACACATATGTGTGTATACAGTACATACTGTGTATATTTCCATTATTATAGCTTTCAAGTGATCTTGTATCATTTTAAGATATTTATGGCAAACACTTTATGCAGAAAAGACTTTAAGATGACAGCTTGCTCTACCAAATCAATACTACAATGGATGTGTGATCTCATCAATGTAAGTGTACCCTCCAATGGAGGACATCTATGTGTGTTTACAGACACGCACACACGCGCACACACACACACACACACACACACACACACACACCACTAAATGAATTCTCCAAGTTACCCACCCAATTACATATCATAATCTGGACAATAAACATTATTCATTCATTTGGTTTCTCTTGGCATGCATGGTTAGCCAAAATCTTTTGAGTAATTATGGATTGTCTTCTATAACAAGCTCTTCAGTGTTCTAGGGATTGATGCCATTAGCACAATGTCATGCAAATGGGACAGCTAAGTGGCACAGTGGTTAGAGTACCAAGCCTGATATCAGGAAAACTCATCTTCCTGAGTTCAAATCTAGCTTCAGACACTTACTATCTGTGTGACCCTAGGCAAGTCACTTAACCTTTTGCTTCAGTTTCCTCACCTGTAAAATGAGCTAAAAAAGGAAATGGCAAACCACTCCAGTATCTTTGCCAAGAAAACCAAAGGGCATCACAAAGAGTTGGATACATCTGAAAATGACTAAACAGCAACCTCATCTGCAAATAGGAGCTTCTGGAGGACATAACCATTTATGAAGGATCTATCTTCAGCTTGGACACTGCTGGATCTTTTAGCCTTGAAGGTAGCCTTTTGCTGTATGATATAAGCTTTTATCTAGTCAACAAACAAGATGCGCTGCAGACTATGGTATTCCCTGCATCCTTTAGGCAATGATGTGATGGCAAAGATGTGAATCTTCTGTGGTATGCCACTTTCAGAAGCCTCCCTGCTCCTTTCTGATATCCTCAACAAAGATGCCTTTTATGCCTATGTGGATTATTCTCATAAAAATCTTATATAGATTGTAAAGTAGACATATGGATTAGTAGTTGTTTATTTTCCTTTCATTACCTTTTTTTTTTCAATAAAAAATTCCAATTCCCCCACCCTACCTCCCATGCTTTGGTATCTTCTCTTCCTACAAACAGCTTAGGAATCAATTCCTTAATGCCTTCCAAATTCTGTCACCTCCAGCATGGATGTCCTCTGTGTAAACTTTGTCTAGGATAGTTGCTTTTCTCATCTTCTATGTCTAGGACCTTGATGTTAGAGTCCAAATGTGATAGCTTTGCTGTCCTTGATGATGAAAAGTTTGCTATGAAAATCTTTTCAGATTTTTTGCATCTTTCATCTGTTTGTTGTTCTTCCAATTTTATCCTTAAATATTCTTGGAATGGCTTTTCCTAGTTCATTTTCACACCAAACTTTCTTTAAACTTTTGGTTTCTCTTCACAAGTTCTTGCTGTTTTTGAAGTAATAACAGCTCGTAGTATTTTACTACCCTCTTCCTCCAGATTTTACAAATGAATTTTTATTTTAAACCAGGGTTGCCCTTGAATGTTATATTTCTCTGGTTGGAAAGAAGATTGTTTGCTGTCTAAGGTGGTCTCTAGACTTTCTACATGTTGATGGATGAATTCTGCAAGTTATCCACCCAATTCTATATTTTAGTGTGGTCAATTGGTATTTTTCATTTTTTTTCCTGTCTGGATCAGGTTAAATTCTCCTTGTTTTGTCAATGAATTTACACCAGTTAACCTTCCTTAGGAAATGGTAAGTCAAAGTCAATATCTATTTTTTTATCCATTTTGTATTTAATACTCTTTTAGCATTAACATTGATTAAATAAATCAGATTTAAGTTTCCTCTATGGGATGCCACGTCTTATTTATTTCATTTTCATTCTTCTAATTTGGCATAGACTTTAATCTTTGCTCTAACAAGTTGATAACCTGTACACAGCTGATTGAAAAATGACTTCCTTACAATTATCACTTATTTCCTGACTGTTAGGATATAATCAGTTTAGTTTTTCATGATGTTATTTGGTCCTGTGTCCAGCATCATCCAACTCTTTTCTTGAAGAAACCATGATATAAATGGCATGAGGCTTCTTCATATGCTGTAAGTCTTTGGCATTATAGTCTTCTCATCATAAAACAAATATTCATTGTATTAAATATATTTTCTTTGAAATGAGTTGAAAGGAATAAGAATTTTATCCTGTGTTTTAAATAGGTAGCTTTAAAAAAACCAGCTTCCTTTTTTCATAATTATCTACTTTTGCCTTTGCAAACGCTCTAGAAACTTATCTTTCATTGTGCATTTCATCAAAGGGAATTATCAGGAAGCCTGAAAAATAGGTGTGGCATTACTATGAACTAAAAATATTTTAGCCTCTAGGATGGTATGTTGGGTTAGAATTCAGCTCCTTTTTTTTCCTTTACTTTTCCTCTTATTTTTTAAATTTTCCTACAAAATTCAAATACTTGAGTCCAGGCTTTATTCTATTCAACCACATCCTAGAATTCTTTTGCCTGCAAATGTCAACATAGTATACAAGCACATTAATTATTTTGTAAAGACTTGGCAGTGCACCTACCCTTGGGGTAAGGAGGGGTTGGGTTGGTTGTCTTGATTCTGGTTATAGTAACCAGAAGAAACCACTTTGAAATTGTTACTTGCTTAACAGGATGTGAGTTCTTATCAAAGATAGTATTAAATAACATATAAAAGATATCATTATACTTAGTGACCATGCAGGTCAAAATAACTGTAATAGCCACAAAATATTAAAAAGTAGTTTTATTATCATCATACCCTTCCTTTCTTCCAAATCTGTCCATTTTGCTAACTTTCCTATTTCTTTGGGTGTTACTACCACTCATTCAGAGGGACTTAAAACCTCACAATCAGCTTTGACTTCTCTCACATTTGCCAAGTTATACTATACAATATACAATACAATGTACAAAATACAGTCTTCATTCTATTTCCTGTATCTATCTCTTCCTCATGCCTTACTCTTACTCTCCTTGCCTCTCCCCTTATTACCCAAGGCTTGGACAATTGAAATAACTATCAAACTGGTCTCTCTGCTTCCAATTTCTCCCTTTTCTGAAACATACTGAAACATTCTGAAACATTGCTTTCAGAATCCCCTGTGGAGAGACGTGGGCTAAATTTTACTAAAATTATGGAGATTCAGAATGGTATGAGTGACTAGGCCAAAAGATCAGTTATTAATGGCTCAGTGTCAACTTTGAAGAAAGTCTCTATTAGAGAGCCCTTGGTTCTATGCTATTTAATATTTTTATCAGTGACTTGGATGCATATTATTCTTATTAAATATATTATTCTTTTTGTTTGTTTTTGGGTGAGGCAATTGGGGTCAAGTGACTTGCCCAGAGTCACACAGCTAGTGAGTGTTATGTGTTTGAGGCCAGATTTGAATTCAGGGCCTCCTGACTCCAGGGCCAGTACTCTATCCACTGTGCCACCTAGCTACCCCCAAATATATTATTCTTATCAAGTTTGCAGTTAACACAAAGCTCAGAAGGATAGCTCATACTTTGGATGACAGAATCAAGATCCGAAAAGGTCCTGATAGACTAGAACATTGAGCCAATTTTTTTTTTCAATTAAGAAACATTTTTCCCTTTAATTTCTTCCTTCTCCACTGGAGAAGGGGAATGACCCAAACTCTTGTAACAAGTCAAGCAGAACAAATTTCCACATATTAAAAAATGTGTTTCTTAATCTGCATATTTAGTATGTCACATATCATAAATTGGTAGTTTTTATCATCAGTCCTCCGGAATCATGGTTGGATATTGCATTGATCATGGTTCTTAAGTCTTTCAAAGTTGTTTGCTTCTATAGTCTTTTTGTTACAGTATAAGTTGTTTTCTTGTTTCTGCTCACTTAACCCTGCTGTCAGTTCATACAAGTCTTCCTTGGTTTCTCTAAATTTGTTCCCTCCATTGATTCTTGCAACACAATTTTATTCCATTACATGTATATACCATAATTTGTTCAGTCATTCCCCAATGGAAGGGCACATTATTTAGTTTTCCATTTGTTGCCACCATGCAAAGAGCTGCTATAGATTTTTTTTATATATTGGTTGGCCAATTGAAGTCCCATTGGAGAAGATATATAAGACCCTTTATTAAGTTTTAAAAGCTCAATTTCATAAGTATATGATGAGAGAAAAGTGACTTAGTCTAGAATGCTTCTGAAAAGGAATTAGGGATTTTAGTGGGACAAGTTTATGATGAGTCAATATTGCCAAAAAGTTGTAAAAAAAAAAAGCGAGTGATCTTAGGGTGTTCAGTTCTGGACAACAAGTTTTTTGTTTTGTTTTGTTTTGTTTTTTGCTAGGCAAAAGAGTATTTAGAGGAAGAGGATACATTACTAGATCAGTTGAATGGGATATTTAGCTTGGAAAAGACTTTCTAACAATTAATACTATCCAAGATAGAATGGACTTGTGAGATAGCATATTTCTTTTTGAAGTCTTTAAATGGAATTCAGATGACCACTTCTCAGGGATATCATGGAAGGGAATTCTTGCATTAATTACATGGCTTCTGAGGTCCCTTCCAACACTGAAATTCTGTTGCTATAATTCTGTAATCATATCACTCTTTGCCTGAGAGACTGTTGGTGGTTCCCCATAGCTCACAAAACAATGTACAAATTCCTTACTTTGACTTCAAAGGACCTTAGATTCTTCCAATATTCCTCCTTCTCCTTATTTCATTCGTTCCACCATCTCTTTTCCTACCCTTTCCTATTTGTGTGTTTTCATATAATACCCCCCCCCCAATTTGTGGAATGGAATCCCTCTGATCACTATCTTTTGAAATCCCCCATCCCTTCAGGGCATAGTTCAAGTTCTAATTCCTTCTCTGATGTCCCAAGTAGAAGTGATCTCTCCCTCTCCAAATTTCTTGTACATCTCTATTTAAACTGTCTTCTGTACTTAGCTCATTTAAATTTGTATTATATTAATATTTGTTTTCTCCAAATTATAAGATTGCAAGCTCCTTGAGGGCAGGGATGATGTGGTTTTTACTTTTGTAACCCCTATACCTAGACACTATGCTTTGCATTTAATAAATAATTATTGAATTGAACTACTATATCACTAGGAATGATGGGCCCAGCCCAAATTAGTAGGGAAAAAAGGGTTGTTTTGCTTTTTTTAACAAAAATAAATCTGTACTGCTGTTATTGTTATATAAAGGTAACTTTGGGAGATATTAAGTAGGAATATTATTGGCAAGTGCTAAGAATTAATGTTTCTTGTCAGCATTACTTAAGTCTTGATTGGAATATTAATGTAATAGGTGTTTGGTGTATGCCTAGACCTCCTATCACCCATGTGGAAGAGGCTGGGGGACTGATTTCAAGACACTAGAAGACCAGAGAATATGTGGACACTCTGCAACTTTTTTCCATTGGCTTTGTAGCCAAAACTTTCAGCATCTTTAAAACCTGCTTGATTCAGCAACTCAGAGGGCTTTTTTTCTGTTATTCTATTTTGAAGGTGAAAAATTACTCCACTCACATCCTCCCCCTTCCACCTTATACCATGTGGCCCCAAGAAATTGGCCTGAATCTTTGTCATTTTTGTCTTTTCTTTTCCTTTTTAGGTGCAAGAAACAGCCTATGATCTGGCTTAGGGTCATGGAGGAATCCAAGCTAAATGTTGCTATCCAGGTCAGCAGTGATACATTGTGGAATGTGGTCCCAAAGACTCTAGCCTAATTCCCTTGCCCTTCCTTCCCTAGAGACCAGGGTGATGTAGGAGGGGATTATGCCTCCAAGGTGCTGGGTAGAGAAATGTTTATGTGTTTGTTCTTGGCATGTCTTTGAAGTAAATATCCTTTTGTAAAAAAACTGACCTGATGTTAAGGGGTTAAATGGAATTAGGGTACTAGCCACTGGGCCCTCTAAATTGGGGGAAGATGTAGGGCAGAGAAATGAGACTGCCCAACCCCCTCAAGGTATCAGAGAACCTTTGGGGGAAAGGTGATAAACTGTGAGACCTGGCCCTCAGAGAGTAGGATTACATCATGTTCAAGTTATATTTCAAGATTTTAAGAGAAAAATGGTTGTGTAGTCAGAAAAATAAATGAGAAATACAAAGTAGGACCCATGCGAAAAGAAAAGGAATTTTTGTTTTGAAATTTAAAGAGAAGTTTAGGGAACAATTTTAATATCGTTATAATATTTTGTTGAACTAGAATAACATAATAAGGAAAGAGCTATGTCCATTTGTCTCTATAGACAGCAGAATTCTAGGAAATTAGTTTGAATCTCAGCAAAAAAAAAAGATCTCAGCTAAACATAAAGTGATTAAATAATAATACAGTAATGCTGACAAAAATGGTAAAAGGACCTTTAAAAATAGTGTCATTGTTTTTACTGGAAGCAGAGGACTGGATGAAATATCTCTTGTGATCCTTTTGAGTTCCATGATACTGATCCTGTAATTGTTAGACTTTGCATAATCTCTACTCTTCTACTTAATGCCGGTGTAACCTTGGACAAATCATTTAATAATTCTGGGTCTATTTTCTCATTTGCAAAATCATTACCTCTAAGTTCCCTTCAAGCTCTGTATCTTATGATTTTAAATCTTACAACTTTCCTGAGTTAGAAAATACTTAATTCAGGAGACATCTCTTTTATTGAGTCCTTATCACACTGTCGTCTTCTAAGAATTGCCTGACACATCTTACTTTCTATTTGTCTTCAAGAATAACCTTTTCTCTCCTACCAGCCACAGGAAAACTATGGACAAGATATTTTTGTAGCTCACAGTCAGACTATTTTTAGAGCAATACAACTAGGTCCATTTTTAAAACCACCATTTCTAGTTAAGGCCTTCATCACTTTTTATCCAGACTATTGCAATAATTTTCTAATAGGTTTCCCCACCTCGAGTCTCTCCTCTTTCTGGAGCTTCCTTTACATAGCTGGCAAAATTATTTTCATAGTGCACAGTTTTGACCATGTCACTCCCCTGCTCAACAATCTCCAATGGTTCCCTGTTGTCTACAGTAGTTGTTGGGTCATCTTCATCTTCATCAACCCATAGACATCTCAAACTCAGCATATCCAAAACAGAACTAATTATCTTATCACTCTCTGGCTAACCCTCCACTTTCCCAGACTTTTCCTGTAGAAGGGCTCCTAACCTTTGTGTCATCTTCAACTCATCACTCATATTCACCCAACATATCCAGTCTGTTGCCAAGTCTTGTCTTTTCTACCTTCACAGCATCTCTCATATGCCTCCCCTTCTCTCAATTCACATGACTGGTGCCCTAGTGTAGGTCGTCATCATCTCATGTATGGACTATGCAACAGCCTTCAGCTTGGTCTCCCTGACACAAGCCTTTCCTTATTCCAGTCCATCTTTCATTCAGCTGCCAAAGTAATCCTTCTAAAGTGCAGTTTTAACCAGGTCACCCCCCTATTCAATCAACTCCAATGACTCCTTATTACCTCCAGGATAAAACAGAAACTCCTGTTTAGCTTTTAGAGCACTCTATAACCTAGTCCCTTTTGAGCCTTCTTACACTTTACTCTCCTCCAGTAACACTGACATTCTAACTATTCCTCCCACACTACTTTTGATTTCTTGACTCCATACCTTTTCACTGCCTATCTCCTATTCTTGGAATCTGTTGCTACTCACCTCCACCTTCTGGCTTCCTTGATCCAGTTCAAATCCCATCTTCTGCCTAAGGCATTTCTCAATTTCCCCCACTGCTAATGGAAGTGCCTCTGAGATTACTTCCTATTTACATGACACCTGTATTTATACTTATATCTATATCTAATCTATCTTCTGTGTATAATTTTTTGCATGATATCTCCCCTGATAGAATTTGTGGTCCCTGAGGTTAGGGACTTTGGTTTTGCCTTTATTTTTTTGTATTCTCAGTGGTTAGCGCACACAAAATATAAGTGGTTTTAAAATGCTTTAAAATATTTAACCCATGTCAACTTGGGTTCAAGTTTACCTCTGACACATACAGTCCATGTTGACCCTGGGAAAGTCCCTTAACCTCTCAGTGCTCTAAGCAACTGTCTAAGACAATAAATTGCTGAAAAGGGGCTGACTTGCATTGATAGAGGGATTTTCCTTACCAAAGAGTTCCTTACACCAGTGAAATCACAGGTACCTATTCCACTGGTTGACCTTTCCATTTTTTAATCTGTACCACACATTTTTTATGCTTATTGCTTTGTAGTATAGTTTGAGATCTAGTACTTCTAGGTCCCCTTTCTTCCTACTTTCCCTATTTCCCTTGAGATTCTTGGCCTTTTGTTCCTCCAAATGAACTTCGTTGTTATTTCCTTTTCTAGCTCTATAAAGTAAGTCTTTGACAATTTGATTAGTATGGCACTGAATAAATAAATTAGTTAGTGTAGCCATTTTTACTATATTGGTATGTCCCAACCATAAGCAATTAAAATCTTTCCAATTATTTAGCTCTTTTTATTTCTATAAAGAATGTTTTGTAATTGTATTCATATAGTTCCTATGGGTGTGTTGGTAGGTGAACTCCTACATATTTTATATATTCTACAGTTATTTTGTTTTTTTAATTTTTTAATTAATTTTTTATTTTTTTCTACAGTTATTTTGAATGGAATTTCTTTTTCTATCTCTTCTGCTTCATTTTGATTATAATATAGAGAAAAGAATATACTCAGCAGTCTCTCTGCAGACTCATTCCTCATAAAATTATCTTTAGAGTGTTTCTTCATAAAATAATGGTTGACTGTTCTCACAAGAAAGTTTCTCCTCATCTTCTTTTTCTCTATTTCCTCTATAGTTTAACTTATATATCCTTATAGATCAAAGATAAAAACACTTACTCTCTCTGACCCTATAGGGAAAAGCTCTTCCTATAATGACAGTTACAAATATAAACTCCTGGCTTCTATGCTATTAAAGGGTCAGTAAAAGTTTCTATAGCCCCTATGTAGGAAAAGTTTTTGAAACACATGTTATAATTACAATCTGAATTTTATCAGAATCAGTGCATATTAGGAATTATGGATCTCAATATCCTAGATTCTTAGAATTGGAAGGGATCTCAGAATTTATCTAGTCCAATCTCTACCCAAAGCATAAGTCTCCTCCACAAAATCCCATACAAGTAATTGTCCAGTCTCTGCTTGAAGGCCTTCAGCAAAGGGAAAATCACAACTTCCTAAGGATATTACACACTGGGACAGCTCTTATTGTTAACCAATTTTTATTTACATTGGACACTCATTACTAAACCTAGTATTTTAGATGTAGCTTGCCCTACATAGAGTACAATGGGGCCATTTAACCATTTGAACTGTGCTTTATTAATTCATCCTGTTTTTTGGCTGCCACATCATACCCTTAACTGAGGTTGAGCTTGCACTTTGTTAAATTCCCCCCAATCTTTTTCATAGGAACTGCTATCTAGCAATTTGTGTGGCTGACATTAAAAAAAACCCAACAACTCCAGGGTAGGATTTTCATATTCATCCTCACTGGATCTCATCTTACTAAATTTGCCCCCAAATTCCAGCCTATTGAGATCATTGTTCCATTCCTAACTTCTGACCTGCATACCCCAACAAAGCTTAAGAAGCCCTCATTATTGTCCTTCAAGAATCCCATAAACTTCAGAGAGCTTTTTAGACGTATTGACACTATTTTTTATATGGAGAGAAATTCTTTCCTAAAGTCTTAGAATCCTTTCTTTAAGAAAGATCCCCTTGGCAGTATTTCTCTTAAGGTCCTTTCTTGGTCACAGTGGATAGTGCATTGGACCTTGAGTCAGGAAAGCTTTAATTCAAATCCAGCCTTAGTCTCTTATTAGCTGTATGAACCCGGGCAACTCACTTAACCTCTCTTTGCCTCAACTTCCTCATCTGTAAAAGGGAAAGGAATGAATATTTATATAGTACCTATTATGTTCCAGGCACTGTGCTAAGCACATTATATAAATACTATTTCATTTGACCTCAACATAATCTTGAGAGGGAGGTGCTATTATTATCCCCATTTTACCATTGAAGAAATTGAAACAAATGAAGGTTAAGTGACTTGCCAAGGGTCATGCAGCTAAGTAAGTGTCTGAGGCTGGATTTGAGCTCAGGTTTTCTTGACTTCAGGCCCAGTGCTCTATCTATTGTACTGCCAGCTGCCTCCTGTAAAATAGATTCCTGATAGTACCTCCCAGGGTTGTTATGAGGATACAATAAAATACTACTTGCTAAATACTTTGCAAACCATAAAGTAACATAGAAATACTAGTTATTATTATTATTGGTATTGCTATTATTATTATTTCTCAGATCAACCATGTCTTCACTCTTATGTACATACTTAATAGAAATGGGGTATTTTCCCCCCTTACCTAATTGCTTAGCCTTGCACTTTGCATAAAGCTCTAACCCTGTGTATAAACATGTATAGTTCCTCATTACTTAGGTCCTATATTGCATTATCTTCATTTGTTATAGTCCCATGTACTTTTGCATGCTTTTAGGTACTAGCTTTTGGATACGTTATCTATTGTGATCAGAAGTTCTGCATTTTGTTTATCTTTGCTTAGGGCATGGCACCCTACTATGCGCCTGTAAAAGTTTAATAAGTGATATTTGATGAGTTTGGAGTAAGGATGTGATGGCAAATGTTTAACAATAAACTCTCCCAAAACAGGACATTTTGAGCTTAATTTTTATTATTAACATTTTCTCCCCCAATGCACTGTTGGAAGAGCTGTGAACTGATCCAACCATTCTGGAAAACAATATGGAACTACTCCCAAAGAGTTATAATTGTGCATACACTTTGATCCAGCAATACCACTACTAGGTCTGTATCCCAAAGAGATCAAAGCAAAGGGAAAAGGACCCATATATACAAAAATATTTATAGTAGCTCTTTTTGTGGTGGCAAAGAATTGGAAATTGAGGGGATATCCATCAATTGGGGAATGGCTGAAGAAGTTGTGGCAAATGATTGTGACAGAATACTATTGTGCTATAAGAAATGACAAGCAAAATGGTTTCAGAAAAACCTGGGAAGACTTATATGAACTTATGCAAAGTGAATAGAGCAGAACCAGGAGAACATAGTATACAGTAACAGTAATATTGCAAAAATGATCAACTGTGAAAGACTTAGCTACTGTGATCCAGACAATGATCACAATGCAAAAGATCCATGCTGAAAAATGCTATCCACCTCCAGAGAGAGAATTGATAAAATATGAATGCAGATTGAAGCATACTTTTAAAAAATTTCTTTATGTATATTATTTTATTTGTGTTTCTTTTGCAACATGGCTAATATAGAAATATGTTTTACATGATGTAGCATGTATAATTGAAATCAAATTGCTTGCCTCCTCAAGGAGGGGGGAAAGGAGGGTGGGAGGAAGGGAATTTGGAACTCAAAATTTAAAAAAAAATTATTGTTAAAAACATTTTACGTGTAATTGTGAACTATTTAATTAAATAAATAAAAACAATTTTTAAAAAATTTTCTCCATTACTTTCTTAGGCAATCAACAAAACAATAAATGAAGTTCTGATTTTTAGCATTTGTTGATTTTTTTTAAGTATAAATGCTCATACTAAAAATTTAATAATTGCTATCATAAGCCCATGAGAGCTGACTCCATCATAACTCTGGTTTGGAGGGACATAATATTATATTTTCTACCTTTCTCTATGGTAATCAGCCAGTCAATAATATTTATTAAGTATCTGCTATATGTTAGACACTGTGCTAAGTGCTGAGAATACAAGTAGGAAAAGGAAAGACAGTTCCTACCCTCAAGGAGCTTACAATCTAATGGGGGAAAACAAAATCAAAAAGGAAGATGAAAAGGTAACTGGCATGGGGGCATGATGGAAAAATCCAAAGGAATGCAGCCAGGTGGGAAATGAAGGAAACCAGGTGCTCTGATAATTCTTGCATCCTAATTATGATATAATCTTCTGAACTCTCTTTTGCACCAGGATGTGCAAAATGTAGCCATGTAAACAATAAGGAGAAACTTAAAAGCTCAAACCATCATAGCATTAATCTAAACATTCTATTTTCTACATCCAAACTTTATTAGTTTACAGTTAGCCTGCATTTTCTCATACACCGATACCTCTAAGTAAGATCACATTCTTTCCCATAGAATAGTATTTGTCTATGAGGGCTTTGAGTTCTTCAGATGAAAGATACATACACAAGCTACTCATTTGTGTTTATTTCATCCATAGTACACACATTCATTTGTTGATTCTCTCTCAAAGTTTTGCTTTAGGACAGGTCTTGTAATTAAAATTCTTTCATACATGAATTCTAAGAGGGACATCATTTTCTCTAATGAAACATTATTATATGGTCCCACAGTTTGTGACTTCACATAATAAAATAGAGTTTATATGATACTGTAAGCTGGCATCCATGGACAGTTTTTACTAGGGGGAGAAGGCGGGGCATCATCATTTAGTGGGAAGAGAATTTAGTGCAGTTAAACTATTTCCCCACAGAGGTTAAAATAGTTGCCAACTGAGATTGTTGCCCTGAGCCACAACCAGAGGGGATTGGTGCCTTTTAGAGGATACTTTAGCTTCTCCACTGAACCACATCAAAAAAGATGGCGGATGGCTTCATTAGCAGCCTGTTTAGAACAATGTTTTCTCACTTACGGATAAAATGTTCTGAAGAGTTTGCTTAGGCCTACTAATGAATATTTAATTTGAAATGGAAAAGGTTCACTAGGGAATACTATACAAACAGGCAGTTTCATGAAGCCATCCATAGGTTTGTTTGATTGGGGTTTGTGCATTCAACAGAAGTAGAGTGAAACAATTGAATTCTGCATTATAATTCAAGAGTATAAAGCATGTATTAGAATTTAGTGTGGTTCAATATTTACCTTGTAAATGTCCATTCCCAACATTTTTCTTTTTTTAATGGTGTCTTCTATATTTTTACCAGGCTGAAATGGCACCCACTGCAAGAAAAAAATGGTTTACAAGTATGTATTTGTGTGAATGTGTGTTGTATGAGTGCCTTCATTTAGGAGTCAAAAAAAGCAACATCTTTGAAGTATATCAGCCCTTACATGTTCACAAGATGGAGAACATCAGGCTCTTCATTTGCATTTTCATACTTTGTTTAGCTCAAAATAGATTTGATTAAAAAACAAAATTTGGCAAGAGATTAGTCCACAAAAGGATTTTATTGCTTCTGTTTTTTTTTTATTTAAACAATGCTTTGCTTTGAAGAGTGACTGATGTGTATGTGGAGCTTTTCAAAGATAATGTAGAGTGGTTTAGTTCATGTATTTGTGTACCACATAATAATAATAATAAGACCTAACATTTATATAGTGCTTTAAGGTTGCAAAGCACTTGACATACATGATTTCATTTGATCTTCATGTGCTATATCATAATCAGGTGGTTTAATATATGCCTTTTGTTTGTTTTAAGAAACATAGAATTTTTAAAAAATTAATTAAATTTTTTAAACTTATCAAGTTTTTTTCTCCTTCTCACCACCCTACTGGGGTAGTGGTGGGATGAAACAAAACTTTGTAACAAGTGAGTAATTAAGTGAAACAAGTGATCACATTGACCATGTTCAGTAATGTGTGTTTCATTCTGCATATTTAGTCCATCATCTTTCTGTCAAGAGGTGGGTAGCATTCTTCATCATTGGTCCTCAGGAATCAGAATTGATCATTACCTTGATCAGAGAAATTGAATCTTTTTTAAATTGTTCATTTTTACAATGTTGTTGTTCTTGTATAAATTATTCTTAGTTTTTCTCATTTCACTCTGCATCAATTCATACATGTCTTAGGAATACAGAATTTAAGTAGCATTTCTTGTAAAAAATGTACTTTACCATTAGATTTTGTAACATACAAGATCATTAGTTTTTTAAGGAAAAAAAATTTAAATTTACCTAAAATTGTAAAAAATTTAAAATACGTAGCTAATTAGTGTCTGAGGCTGGATTTGAATTGAGGCCTTTCTGACTCCAGGCCCAGTGATCTATCGAATTGTATCTCTGGGAATAACTTTCCTTCCCTTCCCTCATGCCTCTGGAATTTATAGTCCAAAAGTCTCATTTGTGTTATATTAGAGATGTAGACAACTAAAGATTTGCAGATATTGGTGTCCTAGTAACATACCATCATTTTGGAGGGCTATTTTTCTTTTTCCATCACAACTGATCTTGGTAAGAATGATTGTAATCAAAATGTCTATTATCATTTTAACCTTTATTTTGACTATTAATGGTTTTTTGAATTGCTTGGTAATATGTGGAGTGTTATTACATGGATTGTATGAACACCAATTCAAAAAAATCATTAATAGTCAAAATAAAGGTTAAACAAATATCATCATTATTATTATTGTCATCTAGAAAACTATTGTAGCCATTTTGATTCCAACCATGTTCACCAAGAAAGCTCAAGTGTTCCACTCGTATCTAGGCAATGTCAAGAAAAGTCATACTTTTTGAAGAATAGAAGTGTCTGGTCATCCAAAGGACATTGAAGAGGTGGATGATGGGCATAAGTAGGCTGGTGCATATTACTGACAAAGAATTATTCAAAAGAAACATGTCATTGGAGAGATGTATGTCCCAGGTCAGTCATAAAATTAGACTGATGGGCATCTTTCATGCTCCCTTGGTATCCACAAAATGTCAAGAGAGCTAGAATAGTACCACCAGCGTATTGGACGGACCCGTGTGGATGATTTATGAGAGGACATGAATAGGATCTCGCAGGACAAGTGGGCATGGATAGGTTGAGATCTACATTACCCGAGAGTTTCTACCTTAAAATCTCAGATCCATTAAAGTATCAATGTAAAATCACATGATTATTTGGGATTTCTTGATGGCCACTACAGTATTTACTTGCTGACATGAAATTAGACATGATCAAAACTGACAATCTAAATTAAACATATTCAAAGACAGATTTCCAACAAACATGTAGATCTCATTGCTCTAAGAGGGTTGTGTAAGATTAAAATTAAAAACAAACTCAAGAGGAACTTAGATAAATTCATGAAATATAAATCCGTTACATAATTAGGAGGCCAACTACCAACTTTCTTATAAAGCAGCTCTTAGATGGAGCATACCTGTATTTTACCAAGGCATTTGATAAAAATCTCACTCTATCCTTGTGGATAGGATAAAGAGATAAGCACTGGATGAAAATATAGTTTGGTAGTTTCAGAACTGATTGAATAACTGGACCCACAGAATACTGATTATTGGATCAAGAAGATGCTGAATAACTAGCAATCAGGGATAGTGTAGAGAGGATTTATAATTTGGGTAGAGGTGAGACTAGATGTCCTGAATGATTCAATCTAATTATCATTCTATTATTGATGCCACCTCAAAAGAAAGGCTTATGGGTTAATTAGATTATTGGTCTGACTCATTATGGAATTTCTTATAATTATAAAATACACATAGAGAAGATTCCTGGGCTTATTTTTTCAAACATTTGAATATTCAAAAGGTAGGATATTGCCGGTTAACATCAGAATTTATGTTCTGTTGGGTCTTTCAGATCCCAAATTGAAGTTATGCTAGCTAACATTTATAAAGCACTTTAAGGTTTGCAAAGTTCTTTATAAATATTATTGCATTTTAACCTCACAACAACCCTAGATAGGTGCTAGTAACATTTTAAAGATAAGGAAAATAAGGCAGAGATTAAGTGACTTGCCAAAGGTCACACAGCTAGTTAGTGTCTGGATTTGAAATCAGGTCTTTCTGACTCTGGGCCTAATGCTTTACCCAATGCAAAACCTAGAAATATACTAGTTGTTAATACTACTATTTGTGAACAGTTTTACTTTAATGGTGAGTACTTATTGGAAACTTCATATTCTGACAGGCTTAAAGATCAATGTTCTAAACTTGGTAGAACTAGAAAATAACTTTACTGCTAGGAGAGGCATGCTACAATTTGAAAAATTTTCTCTAAAATACTGTTTTCTTAGATTAAGCTATTGGATGTATGACCTTTCAATGATGATAACCTCTAAGTAATATGGATCACTTAATAGGATCAGAGCTAGTAAAGATTAAAGTTTGTCCCATCAGAAATTAAGAGGATGATGCAGAATGCTCTTGTTTGATGGAAATAAAAGGTAAGAGAGTTTTGGTGAATTACAGGGAAACAAAAATGAGTAGATTCATTTCTTTTTTTAAAAAAATATGTTGAAAGTCTACTACTATGTTACTCTAAACAATGGAAGGTATTTTTCTAGTACTTTTCACTTTACTCTGTGCTTTATATTCCTCATCTCATTTGATACTCTCAGTCTTGTGAGATAGATAATACAGAAATTTTTATCCCCATTTTTGTTACTATTGGTAGTGGAGATTTGGACCTCTGATTTTTCAACGTAGGGAACTCTGGTTGAGGAAAACCCCTCTATTCGCAGCACACTGTCACCTGCTTTGCAATTTATAATCTTAAGAGAGGAGCCTGGGACACTGTGAGGTTCAGTGACCTCCCCATTGTCACACAGGAGTATGTGGCAGGGATAGGATTTGAAGTCATATCTTCCTGACTCTGAGGTCAGATCTCTCTCCACCGTGCTCTGCTTCTTCTTAAACCTATTTGACTGATGGGAAAACAGAGCTGATACTGCTTCTCATAACAAAACCTCAGACTTCCAAAAGCATCAGAGAGCTCAGGGGTTAGTCAAATAGTGGTCATTTACCACTATAATAAGCGAGAAATCTTCCTCTTC
This sequence comes from Vombatus ursinus, assembly GCF_900497805.2. Classification (NCBI taxonomy): domain Eukaryota; kingdom Metazoa; phylum Chordata; class Mammalia; order Diprotodontia; family Vombatidae; genus Vombatus; species Vombatus ursinus. Next base: position 2,646,097 of record NW_020950792.1, on the reverse strand, counting down.
CTGCAGAAGACTGAGATGAAATTTTGCATCCTTGAGCTACTGAATTAATATAAATAACCACTATTTGGTTATTTATGACCAAACCACTACTTGGTCATTTACATTTACAAACCAAATTATAGTTCGGTTACAAATAACTAAATGGTGATTATATTAATTCAGTATTTCAAAGACCCACAGTTTCAACAATGGAAGTGCTCTCTTTGCCAAAGCAGGTTGCAAAACCTCCATTGCTGCAGTTCAATTAATAAAAATATTTTTAAAAAAAATCCTCATCTTGTGGCCAGCTTTCTTATAATAAGCTACCATTATTAGACTAGCAGTTTTTCTAGATTGGTAGGACCTGCTAGAATTTGTGTTCCCCCGGTATAATCTCTGAGAGTCCTTTAAGTTACAGCGATGCATTAGAGGAAAGCTTTATCGGAGGTTAGTGATTATTGAGCAATTAAAAAAAAAACACCACCACCATAAGATTAGCGATAAGGAGTAAAAGGGTTATAAATAATTGGCCCAAGTGCCTACTTTTATCCCCAATTTAATATGCATTGTCCACATCCCTACCTAACATCATATTAATGCTCCGGGCCTTAATAACTTGAATTTAGCACCTTTAGAAGAGAATACGGTACAGTGGAAAGAATGCTAGATTTAGTTCCAGAGGACTTCAGTTTGAATCCTTTAGTTTAGCAGATGAGAAGAGGAACCAAATATTCTTCTGATGGCCTGCCTTATGCCTTCCATTTCCTCCTGCTCTTGCCTCCAGCTGGATCTCCAACTTCCTTTGGGGAGAAGAGTGATGCCCTCTACTCAATGACGAACATTCTCATACCTGGTCATACTCTCCACATCCCAGTGATTCTAAACCCCTACAGGTCATCACCCACATCTCCTTCCCTATCCTTCACCACCTGATTCCTTATTTCTATCTCTCTCAACCCTCCCACCCCAAAATTTCAACCAAACATCACCCAATCTTTCCTGAATCTTTTCTGAAAATGCCTGTTCCATAGGCTACAAGCTTCTTTTCATCCTAAATTGTTTCCTCTCCTATTACTTTCATTTACTAATTATTACTGAAATCTGACCCCTTCACCCGCACCCCGCTGCATGACACAGTTTCCCTGGCCGCCGTTTCTAATACTGGATGCACTTTAAGTCATTCTCCTCAGCTCATTGGTTAAGGCAGGAAAGTTGGAATACTCCTAACTCCCCATTACCACTTGCCTATTTCCATCACTCAGTAACCACTCCTCATTTGAGGTTCATGCTACTCATATCAACCACCCAATCACAATCCTGGCAACTATTGTCTGCAGACCTTCAGGTCACTCCCCTTCTTTCCTCAATGAGTTTGTTACATGGTCCCAATTTTTCTCTCCTCCTCAATTCCTGCCTTCAAACAAGGGGGCTTCAATACAAATGTTGATTCTCTCTAAACATCCTAACTACTCAGTTCCTTAACCTATTCACTTTCCCGAACCTATTCCTCCAACCCACCTCAGTCACACATAAAAATGGTCAAACACTTGATTTTGCCATCCACAAACAAATCACATCCATGTCCAAGAATTCTGACATCCCCTTAACTGACCACTACTAGCTTTTCACTTCTCCCTCTGCCTTCTCTTACAAAACCTCATCCTTATCTACACTGTGATCTCTAAACCCTTGACTTCTTAATTCTCACATAGACTATCTCCCCTACACTAGCCACTGTCTCTTCTTTTCCCTATCTCGACCCATTGATGAACCAATTTGACTCTACTTTGTCCTCTTCTCTTGAATCCCTAGGCCCCATTGTCATTTCTCTGATTGTAACCTGCCAAGCCTTAGCCTTGGATCACTCCGATTGTTTACTGCCTTGGCATTGCTGAATAAAGGTGGAGAAAATCATGCAACCATTTTGATGGAGTCCACTACAAATTTGTTACATAGCCTCAACTAGGTGCCTACTGCTACTAAGCAATCCTTCTATAGCTTCTTGGTCAATTCATTATCCCACTCTCTACAGAAACTCTTCCAAACCTTTTCATCCTCCCTTAAACTTCCCATGGCTCCTTTCCCCAACTGTCTCAGCTGAGAACCTTGCCTTATATTCTATTGAAAAATTCGAGGCCATTTAGTGTGAGCTCACTCTTCTCTTCATTCTCATTTCCTTGTTACCCAGTGGTCTTCTGCCACTATCTTCTCCTTCACCTCTGTCTCACATGATGTGGTGGCCTTAACTCCTTACTAAATAGGGGTAATTGGTACTCCTAACGCCTCTACCTGCTCAAATGATCCAATTCCGTCCCACGTTCTTCAATAGATTGGCCTCTCTCTCATCCCCATTCTTTCATTTATTTTTAACATCTCTGTCAACTGGCTCATTTCCTACTGCCTACAAACATGCTTGTCTCCACCATCCTGAAAAAAAAAAACCTCCTTGACTCTCCCATTCCCACTATTATTCTCTATCTCTTCTGTCCTTTGTACCTAAACTCCTCAAAAAGGCTATCTCCAATAGATGCCTGCACTTTCTCTCCTCTCACTCTCTTCTTAACCCCTTACAATCCAGCTTCTGACTATATCATTCCACTGAAACTCTCCAAAGTTATCAGTGATCTCTTAGTTGCCAAATCCAATGGCTTTTTCTTAGACCTCATTCTCCTTGACCTCTCTGTAGCCTTTGACACTGTTGACCACTCTCTCCCTCTTGATACTCTCTTATCTCCAGGATTTTGATTTTTTTTTTAATTTTTAGGCAATTGGGGTTAAGTGACTTGCCCAGGGTCACACAGCTAATAAGTGTCAAGTGTTTGGTCTGAGACTGGATTTGAACTCAGGTCCTCCTGACTTCAGGGCCAGTGCTCTATCCACTGCACCACCTAGCTGCCCCCATCTCTCCAGGATTTTGGAATACCACTCTCTACTGGTTCTCCTCTTACTTATCTACCATCCCTTCTCAGTTACCTTTGCTAGATACTCATCTAAATCATTCCCCCCAACAGTAGGTGTTCCTCAGAGTTCTGTCCCGAGTCCTCTTTTCTTCTCCCCCTATACTATTTCACTTGATCTCATCAGCTCCCATGGATTTCATTACCATTTCTATGCTGATGACTCTCAAATTTACCTATCCTGCTCAAACATCTCTGCGGACCTCCAATCTCACATCTCCAACTGCCTTTTAGACATCTTAAACTGGATGTTCAGGAGAAAACTTAAACCAAGCAAACCCAAAACTGAATTATCTTTCCTCCTAAACTCTCCCCACCTTCTTACTTTCCCTATTACTATAGAAGGCAACATCATATTCCTAGTCCCTCAAGCTCACAACCTAGGAGTCATCCTCAATTCCTTACTTTCTCTCACCCCCATATTGGGGAGTTTAAAAAGTTCAAGACACATAATTTCTGGGTAATTTAATCATCTTATTAATAATACTAGACTGTCTATAATAAACAATTAATAAAAAATTATAAAATTAATTAAATAAATGTAAGTGTAATTAAATAAAAAAAAATTTTTAAATTAATAAAAGGTCAGGGGCACTTTCAAATGCCAAAGACCCCTCATGGTGGTGGGTTCACAGTTTATATACACTTGTAAGAGTAGGTATTTCTGAGGGTGGCAGTCAACTCTGATTGTTTAACAATTAATGAGAGAATGACTATTCCAATGAGGTACTGGGCTATATTCCAATGAGGGTTTTGGGGGTATATGACTTGGATCACCAAAGTCTAGGTCAAAGAGACTTATCAATATACATGTCAAAAAGGGACTGCCCTTCTACCCCAGACCTGTCTGACCAAACACAGTGGAATTCACCAATTCTCTCAATCTGGTTGGGTAAGTTTTTGCCCAAGACTTCTGACACTGCTAATTTCTGGATAAGGCAAAGGGGGAAAACCTTGGTCCTAATTTAATGATTAGTTATTAATACAAGAGAGAAATAATAATTTCTTTTTTTTATTAATTTATTTTGAATTATCAACAATCACTTCCATAAGCTTTTGAGTTTTAAATTTTTCTCCCCCTCCCTCTCCACCTCTCTCTCCATATCTATATCTGATATAGGCTATACATATACATTCCTATTAAACATATTTTCACATTAGTGATGTTGTAAGGAAGAATTAGAACCAATAGGAGGAACCACCAGAAAGAGGAAACAAAACACAACAGAAGAAAAGAAATAGCAAATAGTATACTTCAATCTGCATTCAAACTCCATAGTTCTTTCTTCCTTGTGGATAGCATTTTCCATCACGAGGCCTTTGGAGATGTCTTAGATTCTTGTATTGCTGAGAAGGGTTGTTTATCAATCTTAGTCATCGCACAATGTGACTGTTATTGTGTATAACGTTCTCCTGGTTCTGCTCACTTCACTCAGCATCAGACCATATAAGTCTTTCCAGGTTTTTCTGAGGTCAGCTTGTTCATCATTTCTTGATAGCACAATAGTATTCCATTACATTCATATACCACAACTTGTGCAGCCATTCCCCAATTGATGGGCATCCTCTGAATTTCCAATTCTTTGCCACCACAAAAAGAACTGCAATAAATATTTTTGTACATGTGGGTCCTTTTCCCATGTGTATGATCTCTCTGGGATACAGCCGTAGAAGTGCTATTGCTGGGTCAAAGGGTATACACATTTTTATAGCCCTTTGGGCATAGTTCCAAATTCCTCTCCAAAATGGTTGGATCATTTCACAACTCCACCAACAATGCATTAGTGTTCCAATTTTCCCTCATCTTCTCCAACATTTATCATTTTCCTGTTTTGTCATGTTGGCCAATCTGATAGGTGTGATGTGGTACCTCAGAGTTGTTTTGATTTGCATTTCTCTAATCAATAGTGATTTAGAGCATTTTTTCATATGACTATAGATGGCTTTAATTTCTTCATCTGAGAACTGTCTGTTCATATCCTTTGACCATTTATCAATTGGGGAATGACTTGTATTCTTATAAATTTGACTTAATTCTCTATATATTTTAGAAATGAGGCCCTTATCAGAGAGAAATAATCATTTCTATCAATATCCAATCTATTGCCAAGGTTCTCCTCTGGCACTGCCACAACCCTAATGCAGGCCCTCAACACCTCAAACCTGAACTATTATCCATTGCCTGCTGGTGGGTCTGCCTGCCTCAAATCTCTCCCAACTTCATTCTGTCCTCCATTCAGCTACCAAAGCAATTTTCCTAGAGTGCAGGTCAGACCATGTCACTCTCCTATTCAATAAACTCCAAAGGCTTCTTATTGCCTCCAGGATCAAATACAAAATCCTCTGTTTGGCATAGAAAGCCATTCATAACCTTTCCAGTCTTCTTAGTGCCACATACACTTTGATCTAGTGACACTGGCCTCCTTGCTATCCTACATATAAGATATTTCATCTCTTGGCGCAGTGCATTTTCTATGGCTGTCCTCATGCCTGGAATGCTCTTCATCATCAATTCTACCTACTGATTTCCCAGCTTCTTTTAAGTTCCAACTAGAATCCTACCTTCTGCAGGAAGCTTTCCCAACTCCTCTTAATTCCAGTGCCTTTCCTCTCTTAATTATTTCCTATTTATCTGGTATATAGCTTGTTTAGATATATTTGTCTATATGTTGTCTCCCCCTTTAGATCATGAGCTCCTTAAGGGTAGGGACTATCTTTTGCCTCTTTTTGTGTCCTCAGTATTTAGCACAGTGCCTGGCACATAGTAGGCATTTAATAAATGTTGGGGTTTTTTTTTATTGGTTGGTCTGCCACTTGCCCTTTGTGTGACTTCAGACAAGTTATAACTTCCCCGTCTCTTTTTCTGCATCTATAAAATGGAAGGTTTTTGGATTAAGATGGCATCTAAGGTCACTTCCAGCTTTAAACTATGATCTTATGACTAATAGCAATTCTGTCAAGCAACCAGTCAATTCAGTGGAGAAAAAAAAAGGTTTTCTGTCTGATTTATTAAATTTATGAACAAAAGAACAACTTATGTGGCCAGATTTTTCTTTCACCTTTCTTTCTATCCCTAGAACTTGACAAAGCCTCTCCAGAGCTTTTTTCCCTCTATTTTTCACTCATGCCCATACTCCTCTCTTCTTTCTGCTTATGTAAAGTCTTTTCTGACTGTTCAAGGATATAGTGAGTGATCTCCCTGACCAATTTGTGAGGTAATCATCTATACAATTAATTTGTCAATTAATCATGGATTTTCTTGTGACAATTCTTTTATTGGAATAGTATTTAAATCTTTCTTCACTTGACTTTTCATGTTTATATTTTATTTCTTCAGCTATATTGTAAGTTTCTTGAGAGCAGGGACCATGTTGTATAATCCTTTGTCTCTCTCACTGTGGCTAATGTTTATTTTTTCTTTGTATTATAAAGTCACAGCTTTAATTGAGTATTTACAATTATCAATGATATTAAAGGGAGCAGAGTGGAGAATCTCAAGGTTGAAAGAACCTCAGAGGCCTTCTGGTTCAAACCATATTCAAACAGTAATTCTCTCTGTAACATTTCCTGATAAATTATTGTCCAGTCTTTGTTTTTGTTGTTGTTCAGTTGTTTTTCAGTCATATTTGACTCTTTGTGACCCCATTTGGGTTTTTCTTGGCCAAGATACTGGTGTGATTTACCATTTCCTTCTCCAGCTCATTTTGCAGATGAGGAAACTCAGGCAAACAGAGTTAAATGACTTGCCCAGGGTTACACAGGCAGTAAGTGTCTGAGGCCAGATCTGAACTCAGAAAGATGAATCTTCCTGACTCCAAACCCAGCACTCTATCCATCGTGCCACCTAGCTTCCCCAAGTCTTTGCTCGAAGACCCTTAAATGAGGGGCACCCACTAGTTCCTGAAGGAGCTCATTCCACTTTTGGACAGGTTTAAGAGTTGGAAAGTTTTCCCTTACACTAAGTTTAAATATTCTTCTTCACAACATCTACCTAGTACTCCTTCTTCTGCTAGGTAGGTCAGAGCAGAACAAGACTAATCCCTCTTCTACATGACAGTCCATTAAATAGTTGAAGACACCTATTGTGTTGATGGGCAGCTAGGTGGTACAGTGGATAGAGCGCCAGGCCTGGAGTCAGGAAGACCTAAATTCAAATCTGGCCTCAAACACTTACTAGCTGTGTGAGCTGGGCAAGTCATTCAACCTCTATTTGCCTCAGTTCCCCATCTGTAAAATGGGGACACACTGGAGAAGGGAAAGGCAAACTACTCCAATATCTTTGCCAAGAAAACTCCATAGACAAGTCTATGGTGTCACAAAAAGTTGGATGCAACTGAACAAATCATGTTGATGGATAGTTGTTGGGAAATTTTTCCTTACATCAAGTATAAATCTCCTCCATTCAGCTTCATCCTGTTGTTCTTAGTTCTACTCTTTAAGACCAAGCAGAACAAATCTAATCTTCCTTTCTCAGTTAGCTCTTCAAATACTTGAAGAACTCCATATTTTAAAAAGTAAAATGAGTTAGAATGTTAGTCTTTCCCTTTCCCTTTGATTGCATATTTGGATAAAAATAATTTTCTGTATGTTGATCTTTGGATGAAATATTCCTTTCTATTTTGGTCATTAAGTTGAGAGTATTAACTGAATTTTCCATAATGGGGAAAAATGTGCGAAGAGCAGTTGGGGGCCACAGACATAGTTAATGTCCTTGAGTTGCTTATTATCTGATAGGAAAGCAGGACCAATGAAAAAAGATGTCTGAATTCATACTCTACAGAATTACGGAACTACATACATATTTCATAAGACAGTTCTGGAGTTACTATAAATCCAGATATGTCTTAATCTAGTCAAGGAAGACTTCTTGTGGAAAAAAAATGAGCTTTAATTTAGAGGAGAGAGGGATTGGGTCTGCAGAGAAGGCTACAAAGAGATCTTGGAGCACTCTTAGTTGAGGTACAAGATAGAGCAAAATGATGATGAGCGGAAATTCTAAATAAAGATGGAGGGGGCAATAAGGGCAGAATTGTTGCACAGCTATATGGAAGAAGCCAATCATTAGAGCCCTTTGAGGTATATTGCCTAATTAAATTTGATAAAGGCCAAAACATATGTCTGAGCTGAAGAGTGACTCCATCCAAATGACACTTTAGGTAAGTTTTATTTGCTACTATGTATAATATGAGTAACCCAGTTCCCACCCAAGTGGGGTGAGGGAAAGGCAGTCCTGTGCTGCATATGGAGGAAGGTATAGGAGTCATGACTGATGGAGAGAATTTGAAGTTCAACACTGCACCCCTATGCAAAGCACTTACTGTGTTTGTTCCAGAGTTTCTTTGGGAGAGAGACAGAGAAATGGAATTTAGTCCAGGGAGGCAAGAAAGAAAGAAGATGTAAATGACAGGCATGCATGAAAAGCTGGCCTCATCATGTCTCTGGACTTGATTGAAATTTTTTAAAAAAATATTTCAATTTATGTATTTTAACATTATTTTCTTTTTAAATTTTGAATTCCAAGTTCTCTCCCTGTATTCCTCCCAGACCCACTGAGAAGGCAAACAATATGATAGCATTTATACATATGAAATCATGCAAAACATTTCCATATTAGCCATATTTTTACAAAAGCAAGAAAAATAAAGAGAGAAAATTATACTTCAATTTGCACTCAGAATTCATTAGTTCTCTCTCTGGAGATGAACAGCATTTTTTCATCATGAGTCCTTTGAAATTGTCTTGGATCATTGTACTGATCAGAGTAGCCAAGTTTTTCACAGTTAATCATCATTAAAACATTGTTGTTACTGTGCACAAAGACCTCCCAGTTTTTCTCACTTTACTTTGCATTAGTTCATACAGTTTTTGCTCTATTTTTCGGAAACCACCCCACCCTTGTCATTTCTTATAGCACAATAGTACTCTATCACAATCATATGCCACAACATGTTCAGTCATTCCCCAGTTGATGAGCATCCCCTTGATTTCTAATTCTTTGCCAAATATTTGTAAATATTTTTGTACATATGGGTCCTTTTCATTTTTCTCTGATCTCTTTGAGATACAGATCTAGTAGTGGTATTGTTGGGTCAATGGATATACACCGTTTTGTAGCCCTTTGGGCATAGTTCCAAATTGTTCTCTAGTATATTTGTACCAGTGATCAAAATTCTTTTACCAAAATTTTTGCCTCTTTGAAAATTTTGAACATACACACACACACACACACACACACACACACACACACACACACACACAAACCCTTTCCATATCCATACATTTCACCTGGTGATCTCATCTACTCTCATAAATTCAATTGTCATCTCTATGCAGATGATTCTGATCTATTTATCCAGACCTAACTTTCTCCTTGCCTTCAGTCTTAGCTCTCTTCCTCTATTCAGAGGCATCCCAGGCCTCAGGTCCTTTCTCTTTAAACTACCCACAAGACATGTCCATATATATTTAAACTACCTATGTGGTCACAAAATGTATCACAAATGAAAAGTCACTAAACCCTGTTTGCCTGAGTTTCCTCATCTGTAAAATGAACTGGAGAAGGAAACGGCAAACCACTCCAGTATCTTTCCCAAGAAAACCCCAAATGGGGTCACAAAGAGTAGGACACAACAAAAAAGCTGCATTGTTCAGCTGTTTGGACTTTTTTTTTTGGCAGCTGGGTGGCACAGGGTCTAGAACATTGGGCTTGAGGTTAGGAAGCTAGGTGGTACAGTGGATAGAGCGCCAGGCCTGGAGTCAGGAAGACCTAAGTTCAAATCTGGCCTCAAACACTTACTAGCTGTGTGAGCTGGGCAAGTCCTTCAACCTCTATTTAATGAGTTCAAATCTGGCCTCAGACACTTACTGGCTGAGTGACCCTGGGCAAGTCACTTACCCATATTTGCCTCTGTTTCTTCATAATTCAAAATAATAATGAGCTGGAGAAGGAAATGGCAAACCACTCCAGTATCTTTGCCAAGAAAACCCCAAATGGGGTAAAAAAACAGCAGAACAACAACAAATGAAAAGGATAAATGAAAGTATAGAGGCAGGGAGGACAACTTAGAGGAGAGAGGGTTTGGGTCCCTCTGTGTTGCTACAGTAATACTAGCAAGAGGTGATGATGATTTGGGTTAGGGTGTAGGCTTAGAGAGCACAAGCAAGAGATGAATCCAATAGAGACAGAGGTAGATTTAACAAGATTTAGTGATATTCTGGATGTTTAGGGGCAACAACAACAACAAGAATCCAAGAAGATTTAAAAACAACTCTAAGATTTTGTCATGGAGGAACCAGAAAGATGATGGTATATCACTGACAGTAAGAAAGATATTAGAGAAAGTAATAAATATGTTTAGTTAACATTTTAAGCTCCTGAAGAGAAGCTGGTACTGTGTTTGTGGGAGCACTTAATAAATCTCTATCACTACTTGCTTTCCATATAAAGGAAGCTCTTAGGAAGAAGCATGAAAAGCTTCTGTGATGTCCCTATCTGATGGGCTAAGTGGGAGGATGAAAGTGGGACTGGTTCTTAATGCGCATACCTGCACCACCTCTCTTGTATACGTTTCCTTCTTTCCACTCACACACCCACAACCTTAGTTCAGACTTTTTTACCTCTCACCTGGACTATTTCAATACCTGTTAACAGGTCTCCCCGATTCAAGCCTCCCCCAGTCCAATCCAGTCTCCACTCGGCTGCCAAGGCGATTTTTTTTTCCTAAAGTATGGTCTGACCGTGTCATTCCTCTGCTCGATATTCCAGTGGCTCTCAATTACCTCCAGGATCAAATATAAACTCCTTTGTTTGGCATTTAAAGCTTTTTATAACCTGGCTCCTTCTTACCTTTCCAAGTCTTCTTACACTTCACTCTTATCCCTACACCCATGTTCCAGCGACACTGGCCTACTTGTAATTCCTCAAATAGGATACTCCGTCTTGGGAGTCTGTGGCATTGTACTCCCTTACCTCCATTCCTCGAATGTTCTACTACTCACTCACTGTGCCTTTTAGTTTCTCTGACTTCCTTCAAGATCTAACTTCCACCTCCTCCAGGAGGTTTTTTCCCAGTCTTCCCATTTGCTAATGCCTCCTGCTCCAAGTTTCCTTTCATCTATTCTTAAGTATTAATGCTTTAACTACTTGATTGTTTACACATTGTCTCCTCCGTTAAAATGCTAGGCCCTGGAGTGCAAGGACTGTGTTCTTGTCTTTTTTTTTTTTTTTTTTTGGTATCCCCAGCACTTAGAACAGTTCCTGACTCATAGGGAATAGTTAATAAATGCTTGTAGATTAATTAATTCAACCCAGGTCCTCTAATTCCAAGATATCAAGGTTGTCCTAAGCATGACAGTCTATTCAAAGTCACTAAGATGGGCATGAACCTCCTTGAAAGACATACAGCATTTCTGCTTTGCTGTCTCCATCTTTTTTCAATCCCCATATCCACGGGCTCCCTTTAAGGTCCCCCTCATCTCCCCCTCCTGCACACAAACAGAAGTACTAAAGAGCCCAGTTATACCATACCCAATTCTGGAAGTTATTCAGTTTTACCCTGACTTAATTAAATAAGGCAAAAATAGGGCTATGCAAAGCTGGTGGGTTCGTCTCTGAAGACACAAGAAACTGAAGAAAGTTGGTAATCTGGCATTAGCTTTAATTGCATAGTCCGCTTAATGTGAATCTGTGAACTAGCTAACACAGTGTTTTAGCAGTGATTTGAAACTGGAGTGTTCACATGAACACTTCCTGAGGAATTGTAAAAAAAAAAGGACCACTAGGGGGGATCATTAAGCCATTTTGTGCAAGAAGAATAACTTCACTCTTGAAAATGACTCTCAGTTTTATTATTTTAAGTTGTCATTACACGACTTTAAGCAGGTGCAGCATACTGGAACTATAACTCGATCTTTGTAAGCAAACTCCTATCCCCACCTAAGGCCATCGAAAGGCTGTAAACATCCCTTTCTTGTTTTAATTGCAAAAGGATTAATGTTAGCTTTGAAGTAATAGTCCTACCCACTCTCTGCTTCTAGAGACAACTGTGCCCCTAGCATCATTGCAGGTGCATCCTGGAAGCCTGGCCCTTCCTTTATCGGATATAATTTGGAGTAGTTGGAGAATCTAATATGTGTTCAGTTTAGAATTGGTCAATTTGTTTATCTGAATTCTCCAAAAACCAGAGTGAGGTGGGTTGTGAAAAAAATTAGTATAGAGCCACACACATCACTCTCTCTGCCCCCAAATGATTATAGAGAAGCAAGGGTACAAGATCAAGAAAGCAAGAGACCAGCACTAAGTGAAGTATTTTTTTTTCAGACAAAGGGTTAAAACTAAGGTTTGAAAAAAAGGTGTAAGAAGAAGCAAAATATATGTACCCACATGAATGTATGTGTGTAAATGTTTACATGTACATACATATATTTGTGTGTATACATGTGTGTACGTATATATACATATATATAAATGAAATTTTAAAGGAACCACCTCTGGTGTTTTTTATTTATTTTCCAGGGAATGAAGTATCTGTTTTCAAAAATTATTTACCATGTTAATGATCATTTAAAAATAGTCAGGGCAAGTTTACTCCCTCCCTAGCTCAAATCATTGATTTCAGTGAGAAGCCTGAATGTAGAATCCAGATAGAGAGTGTGTTTGGGAAAGAGGAGGGGATGATGGGACTCGAGGCAGGTCCAAGATTCCCACAATTGTTTCAGTCATTACACAATGATATTTAATTTGAGTTTAGCTAATCCAGGACACTATTATTTGGGTCCAAGCAAATAAGAAAAAAAATGAATGAATGAATGAATGAATGAAAATTAAATAAGTATAATAAAAGAGTGAGGAGGGGCCAAGCTGCTTTGGGCAAAGACAGGCAATAAAAGGAATCTTTATAAATACTGGATGGCAGAATGAGTTTTTTTCCCTGCCAAGCAGAATGTCTAATTCTGTCCCCCTTTTTTTTTCTTAAAGCATGCTAAAAGGAAAACTCTTCACAGAATCTTAAAGAACTTTTTGACACAACAGCTGCAAAATCTATTTTCTAAACAAAGATTTATACATATTTATATGAGCTTAATCCAGTTTTTTTTTAATAAATCATTCTCAGAACTGCAGAGGTAAACTATATGTAAATACCTCAAGTAATAGGCTTGTAGTGCAAATCACATCATTTTATCTTCAATTTTGCATTCGTTTTTCTGGCTTAAAGGTGCATCAGAGATATGCATTTTAGCATATTCAGAACACGGGGCGTGAAATTAAATGTTTGACAGAGTGAGAAAAATATACAGACTTTGGAGATGCCTTAAAAATAGTAATTTATGCAGATCTAGAGGAGTGAAATCATTTGCAATGGAGTGACCCTCTCTCCAGGAATTTTTTGCTCAGTGTTCTTCTCTAATCTCCTGCTGTATCTTCATTTTTCATTGAACTAGCCAGTTTTCTGCGAAGCAGTCTTGTAGATAAGGGAAGTGCTAAAAGAAGAAGAAAGAAGGAGCTCAGTGGGTCCGTTTCCATTGCACTTTTACCCAAGGCAATGGGCAGAATTTAACGGATTCCTTCCAACATATGTTTTTGCCAGATAAGTAAACAGTGTGTGTCGGAAATGAAAAAGCATTTGCAATTTAATGACATTACAGCTCTCAGCTTAGGCTGGCGTGCTGCGAGGCGAAAAGCAGAAAGAGAGAGGAGAGTAGAAAGAGAAAAAGAACAAAGTTCATCTTCCCTTTTGTGCATTTTTATCAAGGAAAATATTACTTCTTTCCCCCTCTTGTTCTTTTTTCTTTTTCTTCTTTGGGCTTTTTTGTCTCACTCATTTACATTTTTTTTCTTTTCTCCCTTTCTGTCCTCTGTTCACTTTTACCTTTTTTCTTATATTGCCACTGACTCATTTCTTTTTTCTCTCCATTGTGTCAACTTATTCATCTATTTGGGCCATTCATTTTTACCTCTAAGAAGCTGTTTATCCTACAATGTATCTTTTTTTCTGTGTTGTACTCTTGATGCTATAGCTCATAGTCAACAGGATTGTTGGAGGGATTATAACGTTTCATTTCAAAGCACTACAAATCTGCCCTCTTTCCTCCCATCCCTGCCTTTGCTTCCTCGGATACTTGTCATTTCATTTCACATTCACTGCATTCTTTAGTTTTAGCCCCAAACATCCAGGCACCCTGAAGTCTAACCATTGAGTTTACTGGGTTTATTTTATTGCATGGACTGGGGGTTCTGGCAACTTTCTTTTGCAAATGTAATACTATTTTTTTTTTTTTTTGAAACCTCATGGGGTTTGTACTTGTGTGAATGGTGAAAGAAATATGAAGAATCCTAAATTGTTCCCCATTCAATACTTAGTGACTCGGACACACTGTGACACTTAGGAGACATCTTCTGCTAGAGACCTGGCCCCCGAATCAAGCTCCTGTTTCTCCTATTTACTAATTGATCTAATATTGTGCAGGTGTGTTTGTCAAAATAGTATGTTTTACTTGATGTGATCATGTGTGGTGGACTCAACATAATAGTGCTGCATAGGAGGCTGTGGAAAGGTGAGCAAGGCAATCTGTGAATACAGGTAAGGATGAAAGTATAGATAGATTTCTTTTCAAACCTCATTATAGCTTATGCAAAAGTGGAATTTGAAAAGAGGAAAACAATGCTTTTCGACCTCATTGACCACTCCCTAGAGCAGTTTATACTGAATATTGATGATTTTGTTTCCAGGATAATTTTGTTGGTCACTTCTTCAAATAGAAGTTTTATTTTTTGCACTGATGATTTGAGGATTAGATGACAGTACACAGAGTCCAACACTGGTAAGAAGACTAAAGCTCCTGGTTTAGGATTGAGTCTGTCTAAGAGTTGCTTTTGCCACTTTGCACTGTCAGCCTTTCAGTGGAAGAAGAACTAGGGGAGCAGCACTAAACATTGTATAAATACCTGCTTATTCTCTTTTGCCTATTCTCCTTGGGCAAGGCATATAGACTTTTTTTTTCTCAATGTGGCATTATCATAAAAAGTTACATCCAACACTCCAGATTTTTGACACAAAGTCAATTCAAAGAATAGCACATGAGAACAACTTGTTAGGTCCTAAGGTGAACCTGCAGGTTGGGTGTAATTGAAAGGCCCTGTAATCAATTGTGAGTCCTATCACAGAAGCTGCTGTACATCCTTAAAAGGTGCTTAAATAAAATGTTCATCTAAAGACATGCATGTTTTTTTTTTTTTGCCATGAAATTACATCTTGCACATCTTCCAGATCCGGTACTTGGTAAGTAAAAAGGAAATCTGTTTGGACATAAGGATGTAAAGTAGCTAGAGGTGGTAATTTAATCAACCAGGGATATATTTCAATGTTTTTCTGGTCTTCTAGGCATTAGCACTTTAAATTCATTATGTCAGCTTGACAGATATATGCAGCCTTAAGGATCTAAAAATGAAATCCTAGAAGTATAGTCTGCTAGAGGATATATATTGAACTTAAGAGATTAAAATGGTATAACCATTGCAAACAGAATGGAACATATCACATTTCTCATTTTTTCCCTAAGCATGAGTATTTTGCAGATGAAAAATATAGTCTTCTCTAATTACAAAACCCTGTTTGAGAGTCAAAGCTTTCTAACTTTTATACCAATGAAGTAGATGTTGTAAAAAAGCTATGTTGGCTTACATGTCGTCTCAAGATGTATAAGCCTTAACATTTTGTATTTTTCTGTATCAATAATTTAATAAGGAGAAGAGTACAAGTAGTTGCATGCAGTTTCTGCTTTGAGTCAAGCATCATGCATGCTTCTGCTATAAGTCAAATAACAAAAGAGCCAAATTATAAAGCAGGTCTTAACGTAACTGGGGCATTAAATACACTATATCATTATGCCAATTTAGTCATGTTAATGATCTCAAAAATTAATACATCATACTGGAAAATGGGGAAGAGTTGCCATAATTAAATACATTAAGCTACAATTAAAAAGTCATCTGAGCTGTTGTAAAGATCCTGGCAATGATAAGGCTATTCATTATATTACCAACCTCTCTGGCCATGGAACTTCTTCAGGGGAAGGTCTGGTTACTGATAGACAGCCCCTGACCCAGTATTCAGACACATTAAAAGAGCAGCCACACATGGAGGCAGTCGGTAGCAAAGACTCTACAGGCTTATCAGTCATTTCTATCACCAGCGGCAGTTTAGCACTTTCTTACAGGGAGAATCAGCACTGAAAGAGGTACAACCTTTTAGCATATCTATTCTAATTCCTCCTGGGGAAGAGAAAAAAAGGCTGTCTAGGGAAATGTATGTGTGTTGGACAGTCTATCTACCCTCATAAGATTCAAGTCATCTTTGCAAATCATATTTCAAACCTCATGTAAACTAATGTTTTGATGCTTAAAAATGAGACCCTTATAATGTTCAAGCCTAAATCTAAGTGGCCTCTCATCAAATGTCTGATAATCTCTTAATTTTCCTCCCCACATATTTGAAGTTTCAATTGTAAATCTAAGACTTCAAGTCAGAAGCAATGTCAGGTGAGAAGATAACAGAGACTGGGTAATGCCATCTCTAGAAATATGTCTGCTGGCTTAACTGACCAGTCCTGAGGACTTGCTTTGTCTCTGTCAGAGATCATTGAATGTTTCCTTCCTCACTCTACTCCACATTATCCTAAAGCACAATTTTTAAAAATGTATATCCATTGTTATTATCTTTATTGTTACTATCCTGAATCCTTTCTCCTTAAACAAGGATTTACAATGCCCCTATCTCTATACAAAAAAACCCCTCCCCTAAAATGGATTCTAATAGAGGTAGAGGTGGCAACTCTGAACACAGAAATGGAGTCAACAAATTTATGGCAAACAAACAGTCCCATCACAACACTTCTTCTGAATGGGGATGTAATATATGAAGAGACAATTTTCCACGTTCTCTGCCGTTGTGGCCTCATTTTCATCCACTGGGGCCCTGAGCTTCCTATGTGTTCAAGAGCACATGAATCATCACAGTGTAGTTTAGCAAATGGTCCATATTTTCATATGGGATGGTGAAAGGTCAGGATCCTTAAACATTTTCCCCCTTGCCACGTGTTTATATTCAGACAGTTGTGGTATACAATATGTGGGGCATGATACGTATTCTTATACTTTATGCTCTGAGGCATGAATTTCAGTCATACTAGATATAAGGAAAGCCCAGGAAATGCCTCAAGACTTCTATAACACATGTAGTTTTGGCCAAAGCATTCACTGCCAGAGATTGAAGCAGGCTCTAGCAAATTATACATTAAATTCCATCCTATCATCTTTATGCCGATGATATACAGACTTCTATAACCAGTCTCTCATCAGTAATTGTTCATTGGACTGGGTTTGGATGCTGGCTCTGCCACTAATTGCCTTTGTGACCTTGGAAAAGTCACTCAATATTTCTGGACCTCAGTTTCCTAAATTGTAAAATGGGGAGGTTGGGTTAGGTAAACCCTAAGGTCTCAACTCCAAAATTTTGACTTACTGTAAATGAGGAACTAGTCAATGAGGGTACAGTCTTCAGAGTATGCACAGGGGGCTCTACTGCTGCCAATCCACATGAACCTCTTTCTAGAATATCAACAGCAACAATAACTACCATTTACATAGTGTTTACTATGTGCCAGGCACTCTGCTAAGTGCTGCAGAATTATTATTTTATTTGATCATCACAGCAGCCCTAGGAGGTAGGTACTTTCATTATCCCTATTTTACAGAACTGAATGATGATGCGTAACAGAAGGAACCTGACCTGACCTTGATTCGGAGAATGAAAAGGTATTCTGTAACTGTTTCCTGTCTACTTCATGATGAAGAGGAGTCTTTTAATTGGCTACTGAGTCAGAATAGAGCGTGCATGTGAAAGTCACAAACAGGCAAAAATGCATTCTCTTTTCCTTGGTGGTGAATGAGGCAAGAATAGCTGGAAGCCTCCAGGTGGATGGTGACTTAGAGCCAGTGGCCTATTTTCCCCGTTCAGACTGACGTATTGCCTTGAGTGCATGGCACTGATGTTTCTTTTGCTCCTCTTGTGTTTCTTCTTTTACGCTTTTAGGTGAATGAGTTTCAAAAATGCCAGGCTACAAACTTGCGAGCTTCAAAAAGTTGGAAGAGTCACCAGCCTTCAAGGTTGGCAGAAGTTTAGTGAGCAACCCCGGGGAAAAGCCGACCTTGAGTGTCAACCTACTTGACCTAGACCAGCATTAGATTGACCATAAACAGCCGAGATGCTATGGCCTGCAAACTATGGGGCTGTGCCACATTTGGAAGTGAATGTGGTGGGGCAAATGTTTAGTAGCAAGCACTTTAAGTTTGAGTTTACACTTCCCAGGAACTGAGTGGCTGTACAGAGGAAAAAGAGCACTCCCGGTTTTGGAGATGGTTGTACTTTGGTTCTTGCTATATCTTTTCGGTAAATGTTGATGTTCAGTGATTTTTAGTCGTGTCTCTCTTCATGACCTCATTTGGGGTTTTCTTGGCAGAGATGCTGGAGTGGTTTGCCTTTTCCTTCTCCGGCTCATTTTACACATGAGGAGACTGAGGCAAACAGGGTTAAATGACTTGCCCAAGCTCACATGGCTAGTAAGTATCTGAGGCCAGCTTTGAATTCAAGAAGTTGAGTCTTCCTGACTCCAGACCTGGCATTCTATCAACTACACCAGCTAACTGCCTCTCCTTTTTTTGTCTGTTAGTCATGTCTGACTATTCCTGATCCCATTTGGGGTTTTCTTGGCAGAGATGCTAGAGTGGTTTGCCTTTTCCTTCTCCAGATCATTTTATAGATGAAGAACCTGAGGAAAACAGGGTAAAGTGACTTTCCCAGGGTCACACAGCTACTAAGTGTCTAAAGCTGACTTTGAACTCAGGTCCTGCTGACTCCAGGGCTGGCACTCTATCCACCTAGCTGCTCTAGTATTTATTTCAGTAAATAACCCTTTGTAAAAGCTGATTGATGTAAAATGGTTATCAATGATACCAAGGAGATATCTCGGTTGAATTATATTGGGGTAAACACTCTGATGATATTGAAGGAAGCATAGCACATAGGGGCTTTGACCAATAATATTGAGATAACCCAATCCCTCCAGGTAACTCTCAGAACCCTAGAAGGAGCTAGATTGCTCTGAGGAACCAATTTGCCAGTGGAGTTGGAGTTGAGAGTGGGGAATTTGACAGTTGAGTTGGAGCTGGGGAAATAGTGAGTCCCAGAGCATTTTTAAGTGCTACATTATGGTGATCTGTGCTCAAACAGAAAGCACTCAAGATTATTGATTGAGTATTTCAATGAAATATAATCTAGCAAGCACATATTAAGCATCTACTCTATGGAAGACACTGTACTGTACACTAGAAGACAAGATTAAAAACTGTCTCTGTTCTCAAGGAACTTTTTGAAGAGGAAGGAAGCCCTACACATTTATAGAAAAGAAGAGAACATGCTAGAGATGCAACCCAGTGAGTGTTACCCTATATCCTTTAGCTACTATCCTCAGTGATGGTGTATTGCTATCTCATTGGTAAGGCAGCAATTGGGTACAAGACCCAAAGTCATTGTGTTTATTTTAAGAATATTACCATGCCTAGGCATCTAGACAGAAGCATAAATGACCATGTAAAAAAATAAAGTGTAATGTTAGATGAAAACAGAAAGAATAACTTCTCCTCAAATTTTTTATCTGTCAAATGAGTATATTAAATGAGATGATCCTCAAGTTTCCTGTAAAGTTTATATCTATGATCTGATTAGTAGAAAGCTTCTATGCTAGGCTTTTCTATATATGAATAAGGCAGACTGGGTGTTAAATGGACAAAGGGATGATTAGAGACCAGGAGAGGGTTGTTTGGTTTTGTTTCATAAAGGGTCTTGATTTGTCTAATCAATGTTTCTTGTCTTTCTTTCTATATAACCAGTTCTTTTGAAACTTTTGCTCATGAATTATCTGTCCACATAATCTGCTTCTCCATAAATCTTCTGATGAAGCAGTATTTTATGGCATGCCACTTTGCCTATGGTATAGTGCCCATATTAATACATTCTTGGATACATATATAAAGCAATCATCCAAGACTGGGGTTAAGAAACCTTGATACAAATAACTTTTCTTTTTTCCCCCCTAGAACCTAGGTCTTCAAACTTCAAGCCTAGTGCTCCTTCCACTATACTGTGATGCCCCTTACTAATCTTTCTACCCTCTAAAAATGTTTTAGGAATAGGCAAGAAAAACTTTATAATGTTAATTTTATAAGAAAAATGTCTAACATTTTCAAGGAGTTGATATACATAGCGAAAGGGGACGTGATATACTACTAAATTTACTGTTCTTTGAGTTTGATGACAGGAGTTTTTGTTTTGATTCCAACACTTACAAGCTAGATCACCCTAGGTAAGTCATTATGAATCTTAGTTTCCTCGTATGTAAAATGAGAGTAATAATATGCAACTGAGTTTACTGAGTTAATATGAAGAAAAAGTTATTTATTAAAAATGAAATTATCATATAAATGTGAATTATTATCATTGAATTACCAGGATCATTGCAATGATTTTTAAATTCCTTCCATCTCTAGTATTAATATCTTTGTATCAGTATTAATTAGTGAGAACAGTCTATACTTTGTCTCTGCTTTGGGCATCAGAACCACAGAAGTTTGTTGTAGTACCAAACTACTTTTGGGATTGATTTATAT
Source organism: Vombatus ursinus (assembly GCF_900497805.2). NCBI lineage: Eukaryota > Metazoa > Chordata > Mammalia > Diprotodontia > Vombatidae > Vombatus > Vombatus ursinus. The sequence continues at coordinate 2,625,439 of NW_020950792.1, read as the reverse complement.
TACTTAGGGATTATTTGTTCTTTAAATGTTCTATGGAATTCACTTAAAAATCTGTCTGGAATAATAACTTTTTTCTTTGGGAGTTAATCTTTGTTCAATTTCTCTTTCTGATATTAAATTATTTAGATTTCCTATTTCATTTTTTCTTACTTTTATATCTTGATGTATCTTCATCCACTTAATTTAGGGTTTTAGTTTAGCTGGCAGAGTAGTTTATGATGATTTTTCTTTATTTGCTCTCTATTAGTTGTAAGTTCCCATTTCATTAGTTCTCAGGTTTTGTCCTCTTATTTTTGAACAAATTAGCTAGTAGTTTATCATTTGTGTTATTTGATCTGTTTGAATCTTTTTTTAAGAAGTTTTGTTCACATCATTTTGTTTTCAAAGTCTCTTGTTCTTGTTTTTGAGGTTACTAATTTGATAGTTTTCTAGTTTTTAATTTCAACCTCAATTCATTAGTCCTCTTTTTTCTCATATGTTAATATAAGTGTTCAGGGCTATACATTTTCCTCAGATTAATTTATCTGAGTACCTTAAAATTTGGCATGTTATTTTACTGTTGTTATTTTTTTTTAATATTATTATTTATTTATTGCTTCTGAGTTTGTCCTTTGATTAAATGATTTGCATTATAATTATTTAATCTCCACTTAGATCTGCATCTTTTCTTATTTATTCTTGTGATTATAATTTTTTTAAGCTATGATCTGTAAAAGATATTTTTCCTATTTCTCCTTTTTATTATCTTTGAGTTCTTTATTCACCTGATTGGTTTCTATAAAGATGATAAGTGATGCTAAAAAATAGGCATACGCTAGGTGGCACAGTGGATAGAACACCAGCCCTCAAGTCAGGAGGACCTGAGTTCAAATCCAGCCTCAGACCAAACACTTGACACTTACTAGCTATGTGAACCTGGGCAAGTCACTTAACCCCAATTGCCTAAAAAAAAAATAGGTATATTCTTTAAGAGTACCATTTAGTGATCACTATAGCTCTGTCATATCATTTATCTAGAGATGAAAGGAACTTCACAAATCATATAGCCCACTCACCTCATTTTACACATGAGAAAATTAGAGGAGGTTAACCAAGGAAGGTTAAATGAATAGGGTTTTTTTTTTTAATTCTGTTCAGCTCCATAGTTTCCTCCTTGTTTATCCTTTTGTTAGATTTTTCAAGGTCTGAGAGGACATGTTAAGTTCACCCACAATTATTGCTTTTTGTCTAAATCTTTTTGCATTATAGTTAGCTTTTCCTTTAAATACCTAGATGCTATTGTTCCATCTACTGTGCACTTAAGTACAATATTGTTCTCTTGTTGTCTCTCTTGACCATTTACTTTATCGTTTTCTTCCTGAAATCACGATTGCAAGTCCTGTTATTTTAGATTTGCCTAAAGCATAATAATTTTTCCAACAATTCCAACAATAATTCTATATGTGTATTTGTAGTTTATGTTTTCTTGTATACATGGAATTTTTAGATTCTCATTTCTAATTCATTCTGTAGTTTTCTTCCATTTCATGGATGACTTTCCATTAATATTTAAAGTTACAATTGTTAAATTTCTTTTTCCCTCCATCAAATATTCTCTTATTAGCTTTATAAAAAAACAAGCATTAATTAAAATGTCTATGTATTTTGACTCAGACATTCCGACACTAAGCATCTGTCCCCATGTGGTTGAAGACAAATGAATGTCCCTCTCTCTTTTCTTTCCTTCCTAGTGGATCCTTCTGTCTGATTATCTGTCATGGGACCAAAACATTGCTACTTTTTTTCTGAGTTTCCTCAGTGACCCTCAGATAATGCTGGACTTCAAAGGGACATAATATTCTCTTTTCTTTGAAGTAAGTTAATGTTGGGTCATCAACTACATTTTTTCTCATGTATAGCTTTTATACCAATTGTTTGCTGACTTTGTATTTCAAAAGACTTATCCATCTCTTGTTTTCTTTGAAGGAATGATTGAAAATTTTTGATCCTACTGAAGGACTTCCTCTTTTCATGGATGGTTATCTTTTTTAGATATATTATCATGAGATCAAAGTTATTCTCCTTTGCTTTTCAATATATCACATTCTAGACTTTTCTTTAATTTCTTATTATCAACACATAGTCCTGCAAGATTCAAACTGGCTTTCCTTGATGTTGACATACCTCCTCCTGACTGACTGCAAGACTCTTTTTTTTTTTTTAAATCACAGGTCTGGAACAGGGAGACAGACTTAGGACTTCTTGTCTAATAGTATACTGTAAAATCTACTGAACTTATTTTAACCTGTATTTAAAATAATTTTGGGCAACTTTCTTATATTCTGTCTATTTTTTATGTGCAGCTCTACTTGGTTTGAACTCCACAGGAACAAGATATACCACCCAGGATAAGCTGATATCTGAAATCTCATCATCATGCCATCTAACTGAGCTTTGGATACTCAACACCTTCCCAACTCCCTCAATCTTCTCTCCCCTCTGATGGGTGGGTTAAACTCTGAAGCACTAATTTATAAAGGGCAGAATCTGGACTTTCCAGTTGATTCTTCACTTTCCAATTTCAACTATCCTTGGTTTGAACTCCAAAGAACAAGATGACCCTGCTTCAGGTAGTCCATGGCGTTCCCCCTTACCAGCTTCCTTTTGTGTGTTGTTTTCCCCCGATTGGATTGTAATCTCCTCAAGGGCAGGGACTTTCATTTTTCTTACTTGTATCCCCAGCATTGATGCATAGTAGGCACTTAATAAATTTTTATTAAATTATTGAATTATATGACTTCCTAAAATATAGCACTTAGGCTTTTTGTTTCATTGTGTTTTCTTGGCAAGTCAATGATTCTCATCTTGATTAGCTCTATTTTCAAAGTTATTTCTTTTGCTTTGTAGAGACCTCAAGGGTCCTTACAATTTTTCTGGGTTTTGTTGTTGTTGTTCTTGTTCTTAGTCTTATTTTATTGTTATATTTCTGTATTTTTTGTGTTTTTTCTCTGCCATTCATTTTTTTCAGTGCCAATTGTTTTATAATGATTGTTAATGTACTCTAAATCAGGGCTTCTTAAACTTTTTCCACTCATGACCCCTTTAATGCTTCTTCAACTATTTTTTGCTTGTTTTTTTTTTAATTCTTATTTTAGATATCTAACTTCCTGCCTGAAATTTTTCTTTATTTCTTTTAAGATTTTCAACCACTCTGGGTATTATGATATCATATTGAACCTCGTTTTTGAGTGCCTTTTTGTTGTTATCTAAGCATTATTCCTTTCTTCTGGAGTATCCACTTTACTTTCTTTTATATCATTGTATTTATTCTTTGCATTGGAGTCACTTTTGTCTACTCATTTCTTTTGTCTTTTTCTGCTGATTTTTCTAAAAGGCTTTCTTCATTAGGAGTTCTTTCCCCTTTTTTGTTGTTATTTTTGCTTTACTTTATTTGTTTAATTTATTTATGTTTTGAAATGAGGTTTTTGGGTGATAGCATCTAAATTAATTTACCAACTTAGGCTATCCTAATTAAACTGCAAAGAAGTTATTTTATAGAACCAGTCAAAATCATTTTTAAAATTCATTTGGACAAACAAAAGGTCAAGAATTTCAAGGGAAATAATGGTTTAAAAAAAAGCAAGAATTAAGGAGGCCTAGCATTGCCAGATTTCAAATGATATTACAAAGCAATAGTCATCAAAATTATATAATACTAGTTAAAAATAGGAAAGTGCATAAGCGGAACAGAATAAATAAGCAAGACCTAGATGCAAGCAAATTCTGTACTCCAGTATTAAATAATTTTAAGAATGCAAACTAATAGAGGATTGACTCTCTACTCAAAAATAATTACTGAAAAAATAGGAAAGCAATTTGGTGGAAAATAGGTTTAGATCACATATCTCATATCATCTACCTCAGTAAGCTCCAAATGTACAAACAATCTGAATATAGAAGGTCACATTATAAAAATAATTAGAAGAGAATGGAAAAAAGTAACTTGCAGCTTAATGGGTAGGAATAGAATTATTAACTAAACAATGGATAAACAATTATTGCAAAAGACAAAATATATAAATTTCAATTACAAAATTAAAAGACTTTTGAACAAACGAAATCAATGCAACTAGAATAGGAAGAGAAACTATCAAGTGAGAAAAAGACTACAATAAATGTCTTGGGTAAAAGTCTGACATTCAAGCTATATAGGAAATTTATAAACATATGCATTTATGTATATATGTTGTATATATGTGTGTATGAATGTGTATGTGTAGAGGGAGAGAGGGGAAAGAGAGAAGAGAGGTGAGAGAGAGAAAATGAATTTATTATTTTATTAATACAGGGGATAACTGAGTAAGGAAATCCCCTCTTCCAATGCTCATTCTTTGTAACCTATAGTCTTAGGAAGTTGCCTAGTATGTTAAAATGTTAAATGACTTGCTCAGAGTCATATATCCAGTATGTGTCAGAGGTGTGTGTGAATACATACATATATACATGCATGCATTCTTTATAAGATTAAGAGCTACAGTATATAAGTGGTCTGAGAATACGAACAGTTTTCTAAAGAATTGCAAACCATCAGCAATTATATGAAAAATACCCCAATCACTAAAAAGAAAAGAAAATGAAAATAACAAATTTAATCTCATACTCATCAAACTGGCAAACACGATAAAGACAGAAACAGTATTAAAGGGGCTGTGGGAAGACAGGTACACTAATTCATTATTATTAGAGCTGTGAATTGGTACAACCCTTATGGGAAACAATTTGCAATTACGTAAGAAAAATAACTAAATTGTTCATACCCTTTGACACAGTGGTCCTATTACTGAGCATATACCCAAAGGAGATGAAGTCAGAAAACAAGATACCATATTTACCAAAATAATAATAATAATAGCACTTTCTTGTGCTATTATTCATATGTGGAAATATGTGGAAACAAAGTGGGTTCTCATCAACTGGGGAGTGGCTCAACAAATAAATAATATGTTAATGTAATGGAACATTGTTGAATTGTAAGAAATAACAAATATTAATAATTTTAGAAATATAGGAAGACTTATACAATCAGATACAGAGCAAAGAAAAACAAACCAAGAGAACAATGTCCACAATGACCATGATAACTTAGTAACATGCAACCTTGGGCAAGGCATTTAATTTCTGTAGGCTTCAGTCTTCTCATCTGCAAAACAATGTGTTGGACTAAATTATCCCAAAGTCCCTCCCCACTTTAACTCTGTAGCCTTTCAGCTCTGAAACTCTCAACCTCTGGCCCATACTGTCTTGGTTGATGAATGTTTCACATTGTCTTCTGAGTATAACTAGCCCCAGCTATACTTCTAGTTTACCCCAGTCATTTGCTTCCTGCAACCCTTCCATTCCCTTAGCTGGGACCTAATGTGGTGCTTAGCACAGAGTAAGCCCTCAAATGCTTTTTCATTCATTTATCCTATGATACTCCAACACTATGAATATAAATGAACTCAATACTAAACAAAAACCAAATTCAGATTAATTGCAATGACCATATTGGTTCCAGAGGACACCTCTTGATAGAGAGGTGGGGGAGTCTGCTATGTCAGTTGGTTCTACTTAACTGTTTCACTTTGAGGCAAGGAAAAGTTCTACAATGGCAGTGGGGGAGAGGGAAATAGTTGTCAGGAAATGTCCATGGTATAAAAAACAAAAGGCATCAATAAAACTTTTTTTAAGGCAGAAATGGCATACTTTTCAATTTTGCAGATCACACAAAGCCAAGAAGTATAGCCATTATGGTGAAGGAATCAAAAAATACCTTGATAAAACATGAGGTTGAACCAAATAAAATGAAATTTAATAGAGATAAATATAAAGTCATAAATTGAGTTCAAAATATTAACTTAATAAGTGTAAGTGGATGAGACACCAGTTCGTGTGAGAAATATATTGGTGTTTTAATGGATTACATACTCAATATGAGTCAACAGTTTGATATGGCAACCAAAGAAAACTAATGTAGTCTTAGGTTATATTAAGAAGGTTAACATTTAGGGGCAGCTAGGTGGCACAGTGGATAGAGCACTGGCCCTGAAGTCAGGAGGACCTGAGTTCAAATCCGGCCTCAGATCAAACACTTGACACTTACTAGCTGTGTGACCCTGGGCAAGTCACTTAACCCTAATTGCGCCTAAAAGTAAAAAAAAAAAAAAAAAGGTTAACATTCCAGGATTAGGGAAATGATGATCCTATTGTACTTTTCCCTATTCAGGCCCTGTCTAAGATACTGCATTCAATCCTGTGCACTGCATTTTAGGAGGGACATTGATAAGCTAGAAAGTATCCAAAAGGAGGGCAACAAGGATAATGAAAGGTCTTGAGTTCATACATTTTGGAAATTGTTTGAAGAAACTGAAGATCTTTATCTTGGAAAAGAGAAGACTAAGAGGGGACGTGATAGCTGTCTTTAAACATATGGAGGAATGATACACAGAAAAAGTAGTGGAATTATTCTGCTTGGCCCCAGCAGAAAGATCTATTAGGAGGAAAGCAGAGAGGCTTGATGTCAAGAAAAACTTATAAAAAAATTAGCGGTGTCCAAAAGTCTTGGGAAGTGTAGGCCTTCTTATCCCTGGAAGTCTTCAAGTAAATAATAATAATAATAATTAGTAATAATAATAAAAGCATTTACATAGTGCTTTAAGATTTTCAAAGAGCTCTTATATGTTATCTCATTTGATAAGCTCAACAAAGCATGATTGATCACTTGACAGGTATGGTCTAGAGAAGTTTATTCAAATACAGGTTTGAGTGAAAAAAAACCCCCACAAACTTAGGTCCCTTCAGGCTCTAAGATTCTGTGATATCAAATAGGTTAAAGTATTGGGGGAGCAATCTCCTTGTGAACAGGAAGTTAACTGTGAACAAGTCCTTTTTTCCTGTATTTATGGATAAAGTCTTTGAACAAGATGTCTAGCCTTTCAAACAGATATGTAGTAAAATGGGATTTCTGATTAAGGTCATGCTTTGTCCAGCTATCATACAATCTTATAAGGCATTAATGTTCTAGTACTTCAGGCAAATTTTGTGGTGTTATTTATTCCATCTTACAATCACAGCATGGAATTACATTTTTAAAGTCAATTTTAAAAGCATTGTAATATTAGTTGTACCCATATCTACATGATACACTGATTTTATAATCTCATAGTCAGATCAGTTCTTTGTCAGACTAACAGAGCCCTGAGTAGCATGTCAGATTACCAAATGGTTGATCCAATTTAGTTGTCCCTTTATATTATTTTAATACTTTGAAGGATCCATGATTTCATTGGGATGAATATTCCCTCCACTGAACACAATTGTAACCCTTCCATACTTTTTTATTCTTTGTAATCCATGTTTTACCCATAAATCCTCTAGAAGAGACTCCTCAAAATCTTGGGGGTCTTCTTCTTTTGCACCATGAGGGTACTAATATACTACTTAATCTAGCAATTATTTCTCATTCTTATTAGAGGAATAGCCACCTTTTCCAGTAATATATACATATATTTTTAATCCACTTTTTTACATACAAATTGTTGTTGGTTATGTGTTGTAGTTTGCTTAAATCCACCTTATATCTTTCTATGGCCCTTTGAGAAATTCCTCTGAGATCATGATGTTCCTTTATTTATAGCCATAGAGCATACTAGAAAAGATACTGGAGTTGAAGAGATGATCATTAGTAGCAACAAGGCATTCAGGATTATTAGAAATGCTGCATAATTTTCCAAGGTCATCCATTTTGGCTTCTTGGACTACTCAGTTTAGGGCCTAACTCATTATTCATCTGTAGCATTTTTCTAAGACGCACATGGTAGATTTCTTTGATGTGCTCTTTGTCAGTGCATGTCACAATCTCAGCTGTATATATTTTTTGCCAACTTTGTTTTCCAAGATATGGATTGCTGTGGATTTCACTGAGGAGTCTGTGTAGTGTTCAAGGGGTTAATACATTTGGCGGTGAATTACCATCAGGAACATTTAGGAAACTTCAGCGTCAATAGGAAATCCTTCTTTTAATTGGATCTTACACAGGCTATCTTCCTGTTGAAGATGGAAAGGGAGGGGAGGGAAGGAGAAAGGGAAAGAGAGAAGGAAACAAACATTTATATGGCACATACTATGTTCCAGACACTGTGCTAAGCACTTTATAAATATCTCATTTGATCCTCACAATAACACTGCAAGGTAGATGCTATTATTGTCTCCATTTTACAGTTGAGGAAACTGAAGCAGACAGAGGTTAAGTGACTTGGCCAGGGTCACACAGTTAATAAGTGTCTGAGGCTGGATTTGAACTCAGGTCCTTCTTGACTCCTGGCCCAATACTCTATCTACTGCACTACTTAGCTACCTCAAATAATAGTAATCATATTAGACAAACATGTATTTCCCTATTTAATCCCTTTCTTGATGTAAACTCTCAGTGGATCATTGAACAAAATAATCTCCATAATCAAGTAGTTTCATGGAATTTTGTATAATTTTGATCTATGGATTAACTTGTTTAAGGAAAGCCTTTAAGGCTAAATTCTGCTTTGCCAAGACATTAAACAAGTAAGTAGAGTGGTATCTACACCCTTCAGTCAGCTGATTGGACATAAAGATGTAGCTCACTTATAAAAACCTGCTTCTTTATATTCTCATAAAGGATATTCTTTATGTCTAGATAAAGTATTCTCATAAAGATTTTATAGAAATGAAGGAGCAAAGATACACAATACATTCATTTCCTCAGTGTAGAGATAGAGGAATATGGGTATATGATATTACATAAACCATCAGATATGTTTGTTTTAGAGGGCAATTTTTGCTTAACCAATTTTCTTTGTCAAAATTAACGTTCAGTGATGGTGGACATGATAGTAGTGAATAATATCAGGAAATTATGGTGTTTTTTTTTATAGCAACAATAAAAAAAAAAGATGAATTTCAGCAACAGGTAACATGATCAGCTTAGTGGAGAAAAAGAAGCCCAAGGACAGATGACAGCAGCCTCTCTGTGGAGAGACAGTTTGGGAGGAGTTGAATTTGCTTCAAGACAAAGCCTTGACAAGTACTCCATTGAGAAAACAATGTTAGGAGTGTGAGTTCTGGAGGGAGTGTTCCCTTATCTTACCATAAACTTGGAAGACTATATTCCTAGGTGTAGGGGGGGTGAGGAGAAGTAGAGGGAACAGAAGCTCACTAGTTATTTATTTTGCCACTCTGCCCTCTTTCAAATATCACTACTTGATTTGTGGTTCCTAACTTCTTATCTACTGGAAGAGAACTTTACCTAAATTTCTGTAATTATTACTACCCCAAACATCTCATAAGTGAACCTGGGAGTCAACAACCCAAGGCACCCACATAATCAGAAAAAATTAATTTCAGAATGTGAACATATACACAAAGAATGTCTATGGTGTATCTTTTGGATCAATCGATCTAGTATTTCACTGAATCAACTCATCATTTGAATTAACTCTAAAACCATTTTTTCTTTTGATTTGTAGATATCCCATTAAACATCTTGCTTCTCTAGAAACAAGAAATATCTGATTCAAGTGATTGTCATTTTATCTAAAAGGTATGTCTTTCTAGGACCTTAAATATTACATACAAGTTGATGCCTAAAGCAGTTAAAAACTAGAAAACATTTAATTAGCAAATGTATCATCCTTTTGTCCTTTGCATAGTCTTTTAAGTTCCTGATTTTGAATGTTAACAAGCATTTATTAAATACTTATTGTGTACCACGTACTGGGCTAAGTGCTAGGGATACAAAGAAAAATACAAGAGTTTCTTCTCTCACGTTCTAATGGAGACACAACATGCAAACACCCATGTAAGGACAAGATATGTACCTTGGGAGTGGTCTCAGAGAGAAAGCACTAGCATTAAGGGGGATCAGGAAAGACTTTTATCTGGGACTTGAAGGAAGCTAAGAGAAGCCAGGAAATCTAGATGAGGAGGAAGAGCATTCCAAAGGGGAGGGGGGATAGGCAGTGAAAAACCAAGGGTCAGGAGGAGTGTCTTGTTGGAGGAACAGCAAATGTTGAAATAAAAGAAAGGATTTTAAATTGGCCAGCAGGAATCTCCAACCTGATATAATGACTAGCTTCTGGTTGTTTTATTTTGCTGGCCAGCCATTTACAATTGGAGAAACTTTCGAATAGTGATCATGATGTATTTCTCTATGTGGAATGAAGTAAGTAATTAAGTCAACTATAGAGACTGGATGGTGAAATGGATTAAATGCATCAGATCATTGTTCAACATTTTACTTCTCTTAAGTAGTGTGGATGTGGCTGAAGTTATACACTGAATGTCATTCTGCAGTTGGCATTGTTCAGAAAATTCCTGCTGCCCCCAATTTAAAAAAAAAATGATATCGGGATTAGCTTTCAAATGAGCGATATAGTCCATGCGATATTGCCCATTCAATGAGGTATGATTTGGCTTTTGTGTTTATACTGTTTTATGCCATCTGGATAAAACAGTAAGTGCAAACAAACACAGTAGATATAAAACTCATATTTCTAAAATCTACAAACAACTGGCATATGAAAGAGGGAATAGCTTTGTCTGGTTGGCCCTGTAACACTTCAAATTCATAGCAAAGAAGCAGGCCTTTTGAGGAAGGAATAAGGTAATGAGCAGTTATTAAGTACCTATTATATGTCAGGCAGATATCTAGATGGCTCAATGGGTAGAGTGCTAGGCCTGAAGTCAGAAAGACCTGAGTTCAAACCCAGCCTCCTTCACTTACTAATTATGTGGCCCTGGGCAAGTCACTTAATTTCTGTTTGCCTTAATCCATTGGAGAAGGAAATAGGAAACCATGCTAGTATCTTTGCCAACAAAACCCCATGCCAACAAAACAGTATGAACCACAGGGTCACAAAGAGTCAGACACAACTGAATGACAATGGGCCAAGCATTTTACAAATATTTTTTCATTTGTTTCTCATGACAACTCTGTGAGGGAGGCACTATTATGATCCCTCTTTTTTAATTGAGGAAACTGAGGTAGACAGCAGTTAAATAACTTGGCCAGGGTCACACAGCTAGTAAGTGTCTGAGTCTAGATTTGACCTCGGGTCTCCTTGACTCCAGGCCCAGGGTTCTATTTACTGTGCTACCTACCTGCCTCTGGAGAGGAAATAATGAAAATTTGGAGGCAACTACTATAAATTATTATATGTATTTAGAAGATACTTACAACAGGATATATTTTCATGGATCCCATGCCATTTGTACCATGTGTTAGGTATACAAGTATTAGGTTAAGGTTAGTTACATTTAGGCAAAATCTGTGACCTATGTAGCTAAAATCCACAAGAACCCTACATCTGCACATCGATTAATTCCAAGAATCCCAGCCACTCTAGTATCTTTGCAAAGAAAACTCCCAATGGCTTCATGAAGATTTGGACACAACTGAAACAACTGAATAATAATAGAGGCAAATACGCTTGATTAGTTTAACTTTTCCTTTTTTATATGGATATTTTGCCGCTAGACTAACTTAGAGGAAGATTATTTCTGGACTACAGTCAAATGTTTTCCAAAGTTGTGCAAGGTAATCTGTACTTTTTAGACTGCTAGAGGAGAAGAGGAGAACATAACCATGCTCTTCCATCCCTGAAAACTCTGACTGGTGGCACGGCCTCATGGGAATATTTTCAGCGCACCACTTCACTCTCTGTGTGGCTAAAGATGTGTTTTTGTTACAAACCACTTTTTGTTAGGGATCCTATTTATCTTTTTCATTTGTGTAGCAGGTATTCTTTCAGTAAATGTGGCAATATGAAGGATTTGTGCTTTAGACTTTGCTTTGTCACTTTTTACATCCATTTCCTTTTTCTAGTTACTAAGTCCAAAGATTGAATGAGGTAAATTAGTTGCTAGAGTCCATCTAAGGGAGTTAAGTGCCATTGACTTGAGTGTTTTTATCAATAGCTGAGGATATCTGGCTGTGGAATGTGAAGGATAAAATGTAAGAAAGTGGAGTCTTCTGAGAAGGAGAAACAGTGAAGATTATTGGGTTCCTATAGGTATCAGCCTTTATTTAGAAAGCCGTGTTTGTGGTTGGTAGAATTTTTGTTAGCACTGTGGAGTAGAGTGATGGTTTTCTTCAATTTGGAAAGAAAACATTTTAGGAATTTCAAAGATGTAGGTAGGAAAAAGCAAATATGAAAGGATTATTTGGGTTTGATGCAGTTTGTTGACTAAACCTTTCTAATTCCCAGTTCTTAGTGTTTGTTTGTTTTTTTTTGAACAATGGTCATGACTTTTAAGGTAGAATTTCCCTACATTCTTTGTCTTAAACTCTTGAATTCTCTGCATAACTTTGTATCTTCAAAACCAAGTTGCTAAGTGTGAAATGGATTGAAGGAGAAAATGAGAAAAATTAAGTGCCTGGGAAAGTTTGGAACTGGGAGTTAATCACTAGATGGTGCTGATGTGTCTAGGCCCTGGAGAGAGGATTGTTAGAGGGGAGTTATGCAGGTGTACAGTTCTACAATTAGGTCTCTGTTACTATGGTGATCAGCCAAGATTACATAGATAGAACCACCTCTCTAAAGAATGATTGTTCTACTCATTTCTGCCCTGTACTATATATGACCTTCAAAGTGAGATAAAATTATTGCTATGTTTCCTTTTTAAACTGGAAGATTTTCAATTCAGGCTTTTCTCCTGAACAAGGTATCAGAAATGGTCATGGCAACCGTTACCATGAACTGGGTGGTGAAGAGGTTATTCGATAAGTTGACTTTTATTGTACAGGTGAGGTTCCTAGAAATACACACTGGAAATTTATTAGAATTGATTCACCCTTCCTTTCCTTAATGCCGCAAATACAGACGATGGAAGATGAAGGATATGGACGAGATTTCCCTCCCTCCTTTTTTTTTTCTTTTAGTGGCCCTTACTCCTTTGCACACTTGGGAATGATCGCATTATTATTTAAATTATTATTACTTCATTTGGTATTTATGTTATTTCTCTACCATGAAATAGCCAATGTACCTTGTCCAATCTAATTTTCACATTATCTTGTGAAAATTATGAAGAAGATAGAAGAAAGAAGAAGAAAGAAAAATCAAGGGAATAGACATAGGCAAAGAGGAAATAAAATAATCACTTTTTGCAGATCATATGATTTACTTAGAAAACCCTAAAGAGTTAACTAAGAATCAATTGAAACAACAAATTCAGCAAAATTGCAGGATATCAAATGTATCCACACAAATCATCAGTATTTCTGCACATTACTAACAAAACCTAATAGGATAGGATAGAAAATACAATTGCATACAAAAGGACAAATAAATCACATTAAAATGGTCTTAGGATCATAGACTTCAATATGGAAGGAATCATGGAAGTCACCTAATCCAGCTCTCTCATTTTACAGATGAGGAGATATGCCAAATGACAGTGGCAGAGTCTAGGGTCAAGCCAACGTTTTCTGACTCAAATCCAATGGTCTTTCCATTCTACCATGCTATATTTTAAAACAGCAACCTATATATCCTCAGGCTTTCCTCTATAACTCTTTCAAACACATGGAGTCCAAAATGAGATTCAAAAGGAAGGGGAAAGCCCTGAACTTGAAGTCCAGAAGAGCCAGTTCCAAATCCTGCCTCTGATACCTAATGAGATGTGTAACTGTTGACACAACTCTTAAATTCGTTGTGCCTCTGGCAACTCTCAAAGATCATTAAATTATAGATAGGCTACCATCTGTACCAATGGAGGCAATTCCTGCAATGAGAGTTTACATATGAAGGAAATCATAGGTCCCTGACATATTGACACACAAATTTTGGCCAAAAAAAAATGTAGGAATTGGCTCTATTCCAAAATATTGGTTTTTAATCTGCCACTCTCTGCACAGAATTTAGACATCCTCTACTCTATAATTGTATATACACATTTACATGCACACATATACACACACATGTAATACACAGTAAATATTAATATATTAACATTATATAAATAGGAAATATTAATATTATATGTTGTTGTTGTTGTTCAGTCTTGTCTGGCTCTTCATAAGCCTGTAGACCATAGTACACCAGAACCTTCTATCCTCCACTCTCTCGAAGTCTAAGTTCATGTTCATTGCTTCCACGACACTATCTATGCATCTCATCCTCTGCCATCCCCTTTTCCTTTTGCCTTCAATCTTTTCCAACATCAGAGTCTTTTCCAATGAGTTCCTTCTTCTCATTATGTGGTCAAAGTATTTAAGCTTCAGCTTCAGTATTTGATGTTCCAATGAATAGAAGTTCCCAAAAGGGTGAAGTCACCTTTCATTTCCATACTGGAAGTTCTAGAAGATACATTGACATATCTTATGATCCTCCAGCTAAACATGATCTCTTTCTCCTGAAATTCTCATGCCAATCAACTTTACCTCTCCTATTTATTTTTTTCATATTTTAATTTGCATAATTGCTATTTGTGTATATTTCATCTTTCTTACTGGATCATAAGCTCCTTGAGGGCAGGGAGTGTGGCATTTAAAAAAAATCTGTTATTGCCAATATTTGGTACAAGTCAGCAGTCCAAGTCAGCAATCACTTCATTGGTCACCAAAATCCTCCTCAGAAGACGTGTTTTTTTTCCTTTCTCTCTGACAGTTTTGGTCCTCATCTCCTTAAAAAACTTAATTTATAATTCACTTCATCTAAGAAACTCCCTAACTAGCTCCATCTATTTTTGGTTACTGTTTGATTCCATGTCTTCTCAGTACTCAAGTCCTCAGTTTATACCCTATTAATTTGTTCTTGTTTGACATTTTATTACATCATTCATAAGGAATTTCATGTGCTAACAAACTTTGTTGTAATTTAATTTAATCTATTAAAAGCAAGTGACGTACCAAATGTTGGAAATAACAGAAATTTTTTTAAATGCCACAGTCTTTGCTCTCAAGGAGTTTATGATCCAGTAAGAGGGATGAAATATACACAAATAGAGATCATGCAAATTAAAATATGAAAAAAATAGATAGGAGAGGTAAAGTTGATTGGCACTAGAATTACGGGAGAAAGATCACATCTAGCTGGAGGATCATGAGATATGTCAATGTATCTATATGATATTTTCTCCAATTACATGAAAAAATTTTAAATTAAATTAAAATTTTAAATTAAATATTTTTAAATTTTTAAAATTCTCTCCTTCCCCTCCTTCCCATCTCTCCTCCCAGAGACAGCAAGCAATTTGATATAGGTTATATATGTGCAATCATGCAAAACAAGATATGATGATGTAGAACACATCTACTCTGACAAAATCATATATCTTTTGAAATATGGAAGGAAAGGGGCAGTTAGGTAGTGCAGTGGATAGAGCATGGGTCCTGGAGTCAGGAGGACCTGAGTTCAAATCTGCCATCAGACACTTGACACTTATCGGCTGTGTGACCCTGGGCAAGTCACTTAACCCTGATTGCCTCTCCCTCCTGAAAAAAAATGTTTATGTTGTTCACTCTTATACTGTTGTAAATTAAAAGCTCAGTAAGGGAAGATTGTTCCTTCTTTTGATCACATTCATTCTTCCATGAGGGGCAGTGTGGAATGCTGGACCTGGAGTTAGGAGAGACTTGGGTTCAAATCCTTCCATTGTGTGGATTTTAGCTGTGTGGTTTTAGGAAAGTCTCTAAACTACTCTGAATTTCCTTCTTCACCAGGAAAATGGGGATAAAATATTGATGCCATCTACTTCATGAGATCCTTCTGAGATTCAAATGAGCAAGTGTCAATGAAACATTTTGTAAACCATAAAACACTATATAAATGTATGATTTTTTAGGTTCTAGAAAATCTAATGAACTAAAGGGCTATGAGCCCATGTGCAGGAGCCAACTTTAGTCAGATTTTGCCAGCTTGCCAGAGCCCATTGTTAAATTTCCAGTGTGAGCATTTACACTTTAGAAATGGGCAATCACTATAAAATAGGGCTTGTTGATTGTCTAGACTTGAGAAAGTATTAATAATACAGATTAAATTTTAAAATATTAGTGCGTACATGTTCCCTACCCCCACCTTGTTAAACATTTTCCAGCCTACTCATGTATTACTCCATAAAATTTGCTTAAACTTAGTAGGAGTACAGTAGAAGGCTCAAGGCAATGAAGTCATCATCAGACTGGAGGTCTGGTGATAAGATGCTGATGATAATGATGATGAGGATGAGGATGATGATAATGATGACAACTGGCTTTCATATAGTGCTTCAAGGTTTATAAAATGCTTGCAATCCATTAACTCATTTGAGCCTCACAATACTTCAGCTCTGAGACATCAAAATCCATTTTCAAAGGAAATTGAAGAATATTTCTCTCTCCTTTTGACCACCTCTCACACAAGTCTATGCCCTCCCTTACAATACTCTTTTATTAATTCTCACTCTTTATTATAAGATCATACACTTAGATCTGGTAGAGCTCTTAGTGATTATACAATCCAAAAACTTCATTTTACAGAGAATGACACAAACACAAGGAGGTTAATGGATTTTTACCAAGGTCATATTATTGTTATGTTTAGTTGATTAGTCACGTCTGATTCTTCATGATCCCATTTGGGGTTCTATTGACAAAGATACTGGAGTGATTTGTCATTTCCTTCTCCAGATCATTTGACAGATGAGGAAACTGGGGCAAACAGAGTTAAGTGACTTTCTCAGGGTCACAGAGCTATTAAGTGTCTGAAATTGGATTTGAATTCAGGTCCTCCTGACTCCAGAGCCAGCACACTATTCACTGTGCCACCTAACTGCCTCATATTAATTAACAAAACAGGGATTTGAGCACAGTCAGAGTTACTCTTTCTACTTCACCAGGCTTACGTACTCTCTGATTTTTTTCCCCATGTACTCATGTCTTACCATCCCCTCAAAAGATTATAAGCTTCTTGGTTTGGTTTTTTGAGGCAATGGAGTTAAGTGACTTGCCCAAGATCACATAACTAGTGTCAAGCGTCTAAGGCTGAATTTGAACCTGACTCTGTGCTGGTACTCTATCTACCGCACCACCTAGCTACCCTGATTATAGGCTTCTTGAAAGCAGGAACCCTAATAAAGCAAAGCACATGGTAGGCACTCAATAAATACACATTGAATTAATGTAAACAGTCTCATTCACTTGCAAAATTTAAGTAAAGGGCAAATAATTAAAGTCAAAGGAATTGAGGAAAGCAGTTTATTCTTCAGAGACCCATTAATAGCCTTCACCTTCTAGTTCAGGCTGAATGAAACATTAAGGGAGAACAGGAAAAGAAGAAGGAAAGGCAGATGTGAGGCGAACCTTCCAACCCACCTGTTTGAAGGTACTGTTTCTATCTACCAGAAGCCACTTGTGCTTGGCAGAGGGAATAAAAACTAGCCAGGAGCACAAGGGCCTGAGTCCACAGCAATTCAATGGAGTATGGCTGAGAGCCTCCTGACCCCTGGAGACACATTATGAGACACGTGATAGGAGAAAAGTATAGGTAGGACAGGCTCCTTAAGCACTGGTCCTTTGTTTGAGATGTACACACACACACACACACACACACACACACACACACACCCACACCCACAAATGGTAGCTTATATTTACACAAAGTTTTAAGGTTTATAGAGCACTTGACATTCTTGAAGTATTTATATATATAATATAGATAGATAGGTGTGGGTATCTTTTTATCATTATTATTATTAGACTTATGATTCCATCTTTAGTGGGGCTTCCAGATGAGTAACTTCCTCTACCAATGCAGATGATTATAGGTGTGAGGATTATGTCTGAGACAAATTCCAGGAAATGTGATAAGGAAGTATCTGTGTGTATTCTGTCTCCCATTCTCTGAGCCTTATTTGCTTAGAAGGTTGCCCCAGGGCATTGAAAGATTAAATGATTTAAGTCCTTTAATCAGTGTCACACAGCTAATGGGAGTCAGGGGTGGGACTTGAACTCAGGTCTTCTTGACTACAGATCCCATTTCTGATACATATTGGCATTGGGACCCTGGGCAAATAGCTTAAATCACACACATGTAGCACTTGTGTATGGATTAGATTAGATAAAGCATTTATTAAATGTTTACTATGTGCCAGGCACTGTGAAAAGAACTGAGTACAAATACAAGCCAAAAGAAAGATGGTCCCTGTCATCAAGAAGCTAATATTTGAATATGAGGTCCTGTGAAAGGGAGCTGAAAAGTCATGTGAAAGGAAGGCTAGTGCCTGGGGTACAGTAGGGGAAGAAAAGTATTCTAGAGAGTCAGGGGCTAATCTGGGTTGGAAGTGAACATGGTTGGATGTGTACTTCCTTAAACAGAGGTTCCACGGAGGAACTCACCAATCAGATGGTTGAAGGCATGGCCAGCATGAGAATGATGCTGGGGAAAGAGGTCCAGAATTGGTCCAGTGAGTCAAAGGCTAAACTGTGTTTGAAGTGCATAAACTCTCTGAACATTCCTTCACTAGGTTGGGTCCCTAGAGCAAGTCTATTGTTCCTGCTTCCTTCAGAGTTCTAGGGATATTTCCAAGGAGCTGTGAGATTCTTTTAATTTTATTGCTTTTTTATTTAACATTTTGTTTTCTCCCCAATTACTTGTAAAAACAATTTTAAACATTCATTTTCAAAATTTTTTGAGTTCCAAACTCTCTACTTCCCTCCACTCTCTCACCTTATTGAGAAGGCAAGCAATTTGTTACAGGCTATACATGTGCAGTCATACAAAACATGTTTCCATGTTAGTAATGTTGTGAAAGAAAACACAGACCAAAAAATAAAACCAAGAAAAATAAAGAATTTTTTTTTAAAAGTATGCTTTGATCTGCATTTAGACTCCATCAGTTCTTTCTCTGGAGATGGATAGCATTTTTCATTGTAAGTCCTTCAGAATTGTCTTGCATCATTGTATTGCTGAAAATAGCTAATTCATTCACAGTCGATCATCAAACAATTTTGCCATTACTGCATACGGTGTTTCCTGGTTCTGATCATTTCACTTTGCATCAGTTCATGTAAGTCTTTCCAGGTTTTTCTGAGAGCATCTTGCTAGTCATTTCTCGTAGCACAATAAGTACTATTGCTTTCAAACCTCCATCTAATATATTCCCTCAGTTTCAACCAGTTATCCTCTCAATATTACCTAACCAGTGATTATTACCCCAATATCAGTTTTCCAATTGCGAGCACCTCAATAACATTGATAACCAACTAACATCAATTGACTTTTATGAAAGGAATGTTGTTCAGTTGTTTCAGTCATGTCTGACTCTTCGTTTACCCATTTGGAGTTTTCTTGGCAAATACATTGGAGTGGTTTGCTATTTCCTTCTCTAGCTCATTTGACAGATGAGGAACTGAAGTAAATAGGATTAAGTGAGTTGCCCAAGGTCACACAGCTAGTAAGTGTCTGAGGTCAGATTTGAACTCAGGAAAATGAGTTTTCCTATCTCCAGGCCTAGCACACTATCCACTGTGCCACCTAGCTGCCCTCTGAGAGGGTAAAGCAAGAACCAAAGTACAAAAACATCCCCCCAAACCAGGGCATATTGTTTCTTCACTACCTTGGTGTCTGGGGACAGTGGACCCAGACTAAAAGTGGTTGCTACATTGCATTCCTCCACAAATTGGGATGTTCTTCTCTACTGCCTTTGTCACAGAGGAAGAATGGGTTCAAAATAAAGTGGTAGTTACAAAGCCTTCCTCCTGCCAAGTTCACTCTGAGTACAGCATGACTGAACAAGACATTCCTCCCTTGCTTGAGGCAGCTGGTGACTAGTAGATAGAACACTGGGCCTGGAGTAAGGAAGACTTGAGTTCAAATCCGGCCTCACACATTTCCTAACTATGTGACCCTGGGCAACTCACTTAACCTCTGATTGACAAAAGGATCCGCTAGATCCCCTGGAGAAGGAAATGGCAAATCACTCCGGTATCTTTGCTACGGACAGCTGTCTGTGGGGTCACGAAGAGTCAGACACAACTGAACAGCAATAACCTTTGTTTTCAGGACATGATGTTTCAGCTGCTGGGTTGAGCCACTGCTGGCTCCAATTTCTGATGACTCTTGTGACCTCCCAAAACTCACAAAGTCACAGTCTAGTCCAATACATCGTCAATACTCCTTTCTTAGGAAAGAAATACAGAGACAAAATAGCAGCCACATTCATGGCCACACGGAGACCTGGAGCTGTAGCACCAGTGCAGGCTATCTCTCTCTCCCTTCAGGGGCTTATTTCTTCCTCACTTACCACCAGGAAAAAGGAGGTTAAGTTCTTCCACTGAAACATGTTGTATGTACAGCTGGGTTGGACTCAGCAGCCATTGAAAAGGCTTTCATGTCCAGATGGCAATCACAGAATACCTAGACATAACCCTCCCTTATGTATCATCACACATTTCTGGAAACAGGTTCTTCCAACCTCCTCCTGGGTAGGCACCAAGTACAGTAGATATCACATACTCAAAGGACTAAGCATCTGTTGGCCAGTCCATAATAATACAGATACATACACATATGTGTGTGGTGTGCATGTATATATATAAAATATATATGCATATAATGTACACATGTACATTATAACACACATGTATAAACAGAGAAGGCATCAATGCTAAAGGGGCATCTCCTAGGCATATTTTCTCCATGTACATTTACATGTATACGTACCAAATCAATCACAAAGTATTTATTAAGTACCTGCTGTGTGTCAAGCACTGTAGTAGGTGCTGGGAATGTAAGTACAAAGAATGAAACAATCACTACTTGAAACAAACTTGCATTTTAATGGAGGAGACAAGAAGTATATACATACATACACACACAAAGGTGTCCATCTATCTGTATATATGTGTATATGTGAGTGTATAAATAAATAAATAATTGCACACACACACATACACATGCAGTATAAGTTGTTGTTATTTGTCCTTCATTTTTAAAAAGGACAAACGACAGCATGGGGTGAGTGATGTCTTGACTTGTGCTGGAATGGGATTTAAATGAGGCAGAGTTGCACCACATCAAAGTCCAGTGGCACAACAAAAGGCAAGATGGCTGTTGATAGCCTGGGATGCAGCAGACGCTCTAAACTCTCCATAGCACCTGCTTCGGCCATCTTCATGGCCATTGAAACAAATTGTTCTTATCTGTGCATTCTGCCAGGGAAAGTCTTCACATGCTTACAGTAGACATCCCCTAACTTGCCAATGGGTTTGAGGCCCCTTAGTTACTCTCAACCTGATTTAGCCCACCTGCCAAGATGGTTTACTAGGTCTATGGGGTATTCAAGAGGACTTGCACCTCTGGTGTAAGGGCTTCCTGGGTCCTTTTCAGGGCTGCTCGTCTACCGTTGGTGTCTACCTGGTACCCAACTCTCACCTTGTGGCTCCAAGAAACTGTAGTATGTGCAGTAGCCACACAGTATTAAGTTAACAAATACATAAACATACGTACATATATACATATATATCTTTACATCCATACATACATACACATACACACACAAAGGAAGGAATACTTTGGTAATGTCAAGGATAAAGACTTAGGAAAAGTCATAGCAATAATCAATTATGAGATGATTATGAGAACAGTTTTGTAGAATAGTGTAGATGGAAGCCAGACTTCAAGGAATTGAGAAGTGAGTGGTGTGAAAGAATATATACATACATATATAAGGAGTCTACACACACAATATATGACTATTCTTTCTATAAGTTTGGCAGTAAAGAAGAAGAGAGGTCTAGTTTATAATTTGAGAGATTAGTCAAGTCTAAGGAAGGTTGAATTTTTTTTCCATGGTAGGGGAGACCTATCTGGAGGCAAAAAGGTAAGATTCATGAAAAAGAAGAGCCTTAAGATGAGAGGGAAGGTAATCTATGCAACAAGTTCCCAGAGAGAGGAGAGCATGATATCAAGGGCACAAGTAAAGGATTTAACTTTGGAAAGTAGAAGAGCTGCCTCGTCTTCTGAGACCAGAAGAAGGAGAAGGGGTTGAGTGAAGAGATGAGAGGTTTTGCTATGTGAAGAAGCAGAGATGGAGGAGGAGACATCAGATCTTTTCAATAAAGTAGGGGGCAACATCATCTGCTAATAGAGAAGAGGAGGGAGAAAAGAGGGGTTGAAAGAGAGGAATACATTTGAGACAAATTTCAGAGAATATAATAAGGAAGTAGCTGTGTGTATTCTGTCTCCTCAACAAAATCCTGAGCTTCTGGTGGGAACTTCTCTTTCTTCCTTCTATCCTTCCTTCCTTCCTTCCTTCCTTCCTTCCTTCCTTCCTTCCTTTCTTTCTTTTTTTTTAAACATTTTCACATTAGTCATGTTGTAAAGAAGAATTAGAACCAATGGGAGGAGCCATGAGAAAGAAGAAACAAAACAAAAAAACAACAAAAACAACAACAACAACACAACAAAAGAGCAAATAGTATGCTTCCATTTGTATTGAGACTCCAAAGTTCTTTCTCTGGATAGCATTTTCCATCATGAGTCTTTTGGAGATGTCTTAGATCCCTGCATTGCTCAGAAGAGTCAAGTCTATCAAAGTTAGTCATCGCACAATGAGGTTGTTACTGTGTGCAGTGCTCTCCTGGTTCTGGTCACTTCACTCAGCATCAGTTCATATAAGTCTTTCCAAGGTTTTTCTGAAGTCCACCTGCTCATCATTTCTTACAGCATGTTAGTATCCCATTACATTCATACACTGTAACTTGTTCAGCCATTCCCCAATTGATGAGCATCCTTTCAATTTCCAATTCTTTACCACCTCAAAAAGAGCTACTATAAATATTTTTGTATATGTGGATCCTTTTCCCATTTTTATGATCTTTTTGGGATACAGACCTAGAAGTAGTATTGCTGGGTCAAAAGGTATGCACAGTTTTGTAGCATTTTGGACATAGGGAACTTCTCTTTTATTTGAATACTCCAATAGTGACTAGTATAATTTTCCACAGAGTATGGATGCTCAAAAGATCTTGTTGATTGACTGAACATTGATTTTAGTATTTCATTGGGGGAAAAAAGACAGCTTAGTACACAAGATACTTTTAGCAAGATGAAACAGGCAGTAGGAAAGAAAGATTCTAACAATAAATGGGACTAGAGGTGTACCCCCCCCCCCAGAAAGACAACAAACATGATCCCCCAGAAGTCATGAAGAAACATCAGAGAAGACAATTTTACCATACAATTAAACTTATGGCAACCATTGTATGGTAGCAAATTGAGGGAAGGGGCATATGATATAGTGGTAAGGGGCAATCAATTGATTAATAAGCATTTATGAAGAGCTTACTACATGCCAGGCTCTGTGACAAGTGCTGAGGACACAAAGAAAAAGTATAAACAATGCCTGCCCTCAAGGAGATTACATTCTAATGAGGGAGACAATATGTATATAAGTAGGTAGATATATGATACTGGTGGTTGTTGTCCTTCATTCTCTAAGAGGACCAAAATGATATCACTATGTTAGAGCCAAGTTACAGTATGTCTGATTGTGGCTGATCAGATCAATATGTGCTCAGAATGCTCTACCACAGGTTGGGCACAAATAGTCCATGTGAACATTTGGGGTGGATTCTCTAAATTTGTGCATCTCGTGTTTCCTTTGAGCTCCTTTAATTCTTCTTGTTCATAGAGCACAGTACCTTCCCTGATGAGGGCATGCCATGCTAGGTGGTCCTATGCTGTTGTCTCCCATGTCACACAATCAATTCCAAAGTTCTTAAGAGAGACCTTGAGAGTGTCCTTGTATCACTTTTTCTGACCACCGTGCTTGACCTGTGTGAGTTCACCATAAAATAGTCTTTTTGACCAGCGTATATTTGGCATTTGAACAACATGGACATCACCCATATGTGATACTACAGAATAGATGGGAAATAATATTAGATAAGAAAGCACCAGTAGCTAGGAAGACTGAGAAAGACTTCTCCAGATAGTGGGATTTGAGCTGAGTATTGGAGTAAGCCTGGGATTCTAAGGTGGAATTGAGAAGAGAGAACATTCCAGGCCTGGGGGCTGGGGAGGGGGCAGGAAGGGGTTGAGGTGGAGGGGGAGAGACAGCCAGTTCGAAGGCCCAGAGATGGGTCATCTACAGTGTCAAATACTGTGGAGAGGTCAAGAGGGATAATAAGGGTGGAGAAGATGTCATTAGAGTTGGCAATTAAGAGATCATTGACAGCTTTAGAAGAAGCAATTTCAACTGAATAATGATGCTAGAGGCCAAATTGTAGAAGTTTTAGAAGGGAATGAGAAGAGAAGTGGGGTTATTGAAAATGGAAAAGGGACTGGAGATGATAGCTGGTGCAATCTTCTGGAGAAGACAAGAAGAAATGTGATCAAAGGTACAGATGGAAGGATTTGCCTTGAAAAGGAGAAGAGCCACTTCCTCATCAGAGAGTGGAGGGAAAGAAGTGATGGTGGACAATGATGTCAGAGGAAGATAAGATGAGGAGAAGGGAAATGGAAGGCACTGTCAATGTATGGCCTCAATTTTTTTTCAGTAAAGTATTAATTAAGTTAATTGGATGAGAGGATGGGGAAGGGTACCATGGCAATGTTGAGGAGAAAAGAGATTTTGGAACAGCTATTGTGGTGAGTGGGATAGTGAATTAATTAGAGAATAGAATAATTTCTTTGTTACAGTGTGGTCCCAACTAAGATTGGTGAACATTAACTTGTAGTGGACACTGGACATCATGTTTTTGTGACTTTTTCCAAACATGTTAATCAACATGTGAATAGGAGCAAAGGAGGTGGGTGGTGGGGAAAATCTAAGATTGGAGTTTAGTAATGTGTGATCAATGATAGGACAAAGAAGCAAGGGATTTGAGGGTCTGGGCAATTAAGAGATCATTGACAACTTTAGAGAAAGCACTTTTAATAGAAAGATGAAGCTAGAGGCCAAATTGTAGAAGTTTTGGAAGGGAATGAGAAGAGAAGTGGGGTTTACCTAAGATAAGGAGATACATAGGATGATAGCTAGTAGGGATGTGAGGACCTTGTGAACATTTTTTAAGGATGTGAGTGATATGAGTATTTTTGTAGGCATCAAGTGAATAACCAGTAAATAGGGAATTATTGAAAATGAAAAAGGGAGTGAAGATGATAGTAGGGGTAATCTTCTAGAGAAGAATAAAGGAGATGGGATATTGTATAGTTGAACTTTTCCAACCTTGGATCAAGAGTGGGAAAGGAAGAGAGTGTAAGAAGTGTCTGGGAAAATCCTGAGGGATAGAGAGCACGAAGGTCATGATTAGGACAAAGAACATGGTTAGGGGTTGTAAGGCATCGGGAGATAGGGGATGAGAAAATATTATTATTGAGTAAAGGAATTTTTAGCATGGACTACCTCTGGATGTTGGCAAGATCAAGGATATGACCATCCACATATTTAGCTGAGGTAAAGTAGAGGAGTGTGTCCATGGAAGATGAATAGATTAAGAAACTGGGAATTAGGGTAGATGAGGAAACATATATGTCGAAATCTCCTAGCATGAGAACAGGAATTGGAATGGAGGGAAATTTGAAGTATCAACATCTAGATTTGAATCCTATGGGACCTTGGGAAAGTTGCTTAACCCTTCTAAGTCTCACCATAAAATGTAGAGGTTGGACTAGACGACACCTAAGATCCCTTCTAACTCTGTGACTTGTGACCTAAAATCATTTAACCTTGCTAAACCTCATTTTTATTTAATCTGTGAAACGAGATTAACAATATCTCCACTACCTATCTCACAAGGTTGTTGTGAGTGGATGAGTGAGTCAGTCAGTTGATAAATATTTATTAAGTGCCTACTATGTGCCTGACACTACACTAAGTGTTGAGATACAAAGAAAAACAAAAGATGGTCTCTATTCACAGTCTAATGGGAATGAAATGATGTAATTTGTGATATGAATTATCTAAGTATCAGCTATTACTGTTACAGTGGCCACTCATTCAAGCTTATCAGAATGGTAGCAATCATAATTTTAAAAAGACCCTGCATCATTCAGAGTTCTCCTCTGTCCCATTACTATGGTTCTCTTATAGAAGAATACTTTCTACATTCTATTTTCTTTGTTTGGGGTGGAGTAAAGTGTGGTTAAGATAGCATACACATCAAAGCATCCAAATGACTTTGAAAAAACATTTTATTCTTTATAGTTGTTTGTTACTGAAGAGAGCTCCCTAATATCCATCTCATATTTTCCTATTCCTAGTTTCATTTATTCTTCCCATTCTATGTGTGTCTACATCATCCTTTTATAGAAATGGTACTTCCCTCTACAGATATAGTTGCATCTTATTAGACACACATACTAAACCCTTATAGTTTGGTGGTTTTACATTTATAGTTTCATAGATCTTATCCTCCCCTGGTGATTATATATCCTTTGATATCCTGAACTTCATTGACACGAGAACTGCAAATTTTGCAGTTCTTAAATGGAGGATATGGGAGGAGCTCTCCATTGTCCATCCTGCACTCTCTCCTACCAGAGAGAGGGAGGGACCCCAGAGGCAGAGTACTGAGGAATTGTGAGTTTCAGGGTTGATGTGATCTTGCAGATGATGAGGTTCTGGGAGACCAGGATGCAGTACAGAGGAGTGCAGTGGGGTGAGAAATAAATGTTATAAATTGTTCTAGTTCTGCTCATTTCATTCTGCATCAAGTTCCTTAAAAACTCATTGGGACAAACAAGACAAAAACATACCTTAACTATGAATACAAGACAGTATCAAGTGAAGAAGGATATGGATGATAAGTGGAACTGGAGTACAAAGCTGAGAAATTCCACTATGGGCAGGGTAGTAAAGAAAAGGATCATAGGAGAGGTAAGATTTGAACTGGGCCTTGAAGGACCAGCAAGACTTCAATCATTGGAAGTAAGGGTATCCTAGATAAGGGATATGAAACAAAAGCATGAGGAGACCAAAGAGGCAAGCTTGTTTGGCACAGAGCTAAAAGATTCAGGTAAGGGAGTCCTTGAGAGGATACTAAAAAGGAAGATTGGGACCAGAGCATTTAAGATCTTGAATGTCAGGCTAAAGAGTTTGAACTTTATCCCAGAGGCAATATGGTGGATGGAAAATTTTTGAGCAGAAAGGTGACACAATTAAGACAATATTTTACATATATTAAACTGGTAGTAGTGTGGAGGGTGAATTGGTGCGACGAGGGAAAAACAGAGCAAGGGAACCAGTCAGAAAGTTATTGGAGTATACTAGACACGAGGTGGTAAGGACCTGAATTAAATTCTGTCAATTGGAATGAAAAAGAAAGGACAGATGTGAGAGGAGCTCTGAAGGAAGACTGTAAACAACTTGATTAGATATAAAATGGAGTGAGGGAGGCAGGTAAGTCTAAGTTGACTCATTTCAAGCCTGAGTAACTGAAAGAATAATCTTATCATTAGTGAAAAATGGGAAAATCAAGAGGAAAAACTAGTTTTGAAGTGAAAATGTTGTGTTCTACGTCAAACTGGTTAAGTATGACATAACAGCAATATATCCATAACAAAATACGCAGCAGGAGGTTGAAGAGGTTGGTACTGGAAAGTTAAATTTAGGAGACATCCTACAATTGATCATTGAAGCTGTGAGATTAGATACAACCTTTAATGGAGGAAGTATCTGGAAAGAAAATGTCATAGAGAGGGACAAAACATTGCTCCTGTTTTAGCCCATTTCCATGGACACAGACAAGAAAGTGTGAGATAGAGGGCAGAACACTGGACTTGGTGTTAGAGGACCTGAGTTTGAATCCTGGGTTAGCCATTCACCTACCGTTCAACCTTAGGCCAGACACTTGACATCTCTGCACTTTAGTTTCTTCATCTGTAAAGTGCAGCAAACAATACTTGTGTTGCTTACCTCATAGAGGAAAGGGACATAGAGGCCCAAACCTAGCTCTCCTGAATGTCATTAGAGTCTCCGTGCATCAAAGATAAGAAGAAATAGGCTAAAATGTTCATTTTATGAATTAGTTTATTTCCCTAGAAATAATTGAAAAGCAATGATGATAAACAGGTGAAATACTATTTTTAGTCTTTTAGTTTGTCTATACATACCAAATGGTGCAAAGAAACTAGGCTATCTGAATTTTTCAAGATAAAACTAGACTTTTTCCATAATCATCTTGATATGTCAAGTGAAAGAGATAAAATTGCCTAGATAATCATCTCAGACCTCTACATCAGTTCTGTGGGAAGGCTTACTCTTACTGTTTAACAAAATCCATTAACTAAATTTCTCTATAGGCAGCTAGGTGTCACAGTGGATAGAGTACTGGGTTTGGAGTGAGAAAAGTCTTAGTTCAAATCGAGCCTCAAAGATTTATTAGCTATGTGACACTGGGCAAGTCACATAACCTTTCTTTGTCTTATTTCTCTTTGGTAAAATAGGGATAATAATAGCACCTACCTCAAAAGATTGTTGTGAGAATCAAATGAAATAATATTTGCAAAATGCCTGGCACATAATAGGCACTTAATAAATGTTTATTTCCTCCCACTAGTGATAGTACTAATTGGAATTTTAATATTATCATTAACAACTTTAATAAACCTTTTCCCCATTCACCCTTAATGCTAGTGCCTTCCCTTTAAGATTATCTCCAATTTATCTTCAATATATCTTATTTGTCCACAATTGTTATCATGCTGTCTCTCTCATTAGAGCAACAGCAGATGCTGAGTTTTTGTTTCACCCATTAAAAAATATTCTCAGTGCTCAGCACATTTTTGTTGCTGTTCAGTCATTTTTCAGTAGTATCTGACTCTACACAATCCCATTTGGGATTTTCTTGGCAAAGATGACAGAGTGGTTTGCTATTTCTTTCTCCAGCTCATTTTATAGATAAGGAAACTGAGGAAAATCGGGGTAAGTAAGTTGCCCAGGGTCACACAGCTAGTAAGTGTGTGAGGCTGGATTTGAACTCAGTAAGATGAGTCTTCTTGACTCCAGGCCCAGCACCCTATCCACTATACCACCTAGCTGCCCTGTGTGGCATGTAGTCCTTAATAAATGCTTTTTTAACTTAATAATAACTCACATTTATTTGGTCACTTAAAGGGTAAAAAATGCTTTCCTCTTAATACCCTGGAGAGGTGGATAGTATAGATGTTATTATCCATATTTTATATATATGAAGAATTGTAAATAAAGAAAAATTAAGTGACCTGGCCATAATCACTCAACTATATCTGGACATAAACTCTGGTCTTCTGATATTTAGAAGAGGATCCTTTCCTCTACACCACGTTGGCTTTCTGTATTAATTGTATAAGAAAGCTATTAATCCTTGTAGTCTCCTTGTCTAATTCTTTTCATGCAAATTAGAGGAAAACAAGGTTCCAGATTCCAGAGTAGTTGTTGCTGTTGTTAAATAAAAGGGTGTCCTTATAACAGATGGTAATCAGCTGGAAGCTGTGGCATGTGTTACTCAACGTGCACTAAATTACGAGTGGCACCTAGAACTTCCCTGGATAGAAATTCTGTCAGGCACTTTCCTTTGAAAAAGTACTTATCTCATGTAATATGAAAAGAAGAAACAAAATAGCTCTTGCCTTTACTTGACCATACCCAGAAAAAGCTGTCTAAAGTCCCTCAGCTGTTTAGGATGTTATGGGATAAAGTCTGATTTTTCTACAGAAATGTATTCAATCCAACAAAGGAACCACACCCATGTTATATCAATTGATGTCTAGATAACAAGACAAAATCTCTACCTGGCTGCCTAGAAACTAAAAGATGGTGGACATTGGGCTTACAGTTTTCAAAGGAAGTAGTTAAAAAAAAAAAGTGCATTGAAATAGTCCTTGCACTCCTATGATAATAAAATGGAGGAATTCCAAGAACATATAATCACCTGTGAAATGACAAGCTTCAAGACTTCTAGCTCTCGTAATGCTAAATTGATGCGGTAAATGTGTAAGTCTTTCTTATAAATGGTACCTGTTTCTATCACGGGAGTTAGAGCCACCATGTCTGGTTATCACATGGCTAACAAGAACTTTAGAAATCCTTTCAGCTGTGGCTGTTTCTATCCTAGGAGTTACACCCTTCTTCTCTGCTGGCTGAGCTCTTAAAGGTCCTTATCCAGAGTAATTTGTATCATAGAAGTTACAAGCTCCGCTGGCTACACTAGAAGACTTTGTAAGTACCCTGAACCATTTCTATTTGGATTATGGAAGTGATAGTGTAAGTTTCACGGCCTATGGGAATTGAGCTTTTAACCGCTGCAAGACCTTAATGGGATGGCTTCAACTTCCAATTGATTAATCGTCAATTTCCTATAGCTTGTCCTATACTTGTTAAAATTCTCTCCCTTCCTCTCCTTATTACCACCTCTTTAATACACAATTTAGGACATATCTAAATTTGGCAAAAAAAAAATGTGCAAGGTTCTAAATCTAACATAGTGAGAGTTTTCAACACCATTGAGAAAGCACAATAAGTGAGATTTTGCTTAGGAAAGGGTTTGTTTTGGCTAATGGCTAAATTTCCATTGCATATGACTAATTAAGTATCCAAGGAACCACAGGGATGGAAGGGATGGCCAAGGATGGAAGGAAGATTTATTTTCTCCTCTATACACTAATGAACATTTTAGTAGAAAATATTTTGACTCAATTTTTATTAAGTGCCCCTTTTTATGTTGCTATCTTTATCACCTTAAATTCAATCCCTAGCTCCTGGAACAATGATTCCAAACTGTTTTTTTGGGAGAGGTTGAGCAGTGGCTAGAGAGCAGGACTTGGAGTTTGGAATATTTGAGCTCAAATCTGAAATCAGACACTTACCAGCTATGTGACCCTGAGCAAATCATGTAACCTCTGTCTGCCTCAGTTTCCCCACCTGCAAGGTGCAGATGATAATACCGTTGTGAGGATAAAATGAAACAATATTTGCAAAGTGGTTTGTAAACCTGAAAGTGCTATATAAATGGTGGCTATTATGATAATGATGATATCATAGTGTCTTTACAATTATTTCAAGGAATGTCCCCAAAATTCCTTAAAACATTCTGCCAAAAAAAATGCAATTCAGTCAAGCAGACTTACTTTGTTTTCCCAAGATTTAACTTTTGCCAAATCTGAAAGCCTAATATTAAAATTAAATATTTAATTAGTCATATTTGTTTTAAGGAATTTTGCTGAATATACATACCTCAGTTGCTTATATAGATGACAAGGAATGTATGTAGGGAATTAATTTCCCTTATATAGGTCAATTTATTGCAGCTAAAATTTATGTTAAAGAAGAGTTTATATTAAAGATAGGAATTATTTCTTTCCAGTAGTTCTTGGGTTAAAGAAAATGACATGTCTCCCATATTAATATGTTGCCCTTTATTTCATGCCAGAAAGTGGAAAAGCAAAAGAGATGCAGTGTGAACTTGATATATTACTTTACTCCTCCATTTCTACTAACTGCTGAATTGTTATCACTTTCTCAAAAATTGTATCTGAGAAGGATGAACACTTTTTTTAATTGCCTGATTCCAGATAAAGCATTGCTAAAGTGATTAGGAATTGCTTCAAGCAATGAGATAGAAAATACCAAATACCAAAGATCTATAAGCCCTTTCATTCATCCTCTACCATTTTTGTATCCTGAATAGAAAATGTAGGAGCACTGTCCATTTAACCCAGCTGTTCTCTGTGCTATACATCAAAAGCTTCTACTTGAGTCACTTTCAGGGAAATAAGGAAAAAGGGAAGCTTGGGGGTGATTTCAGACAACACTTACATTAACAAAAGTTAATTCTCTGGTGGTAAGTTTGTACTCTAATAGTATGAAAGAGCGACAGCCTGCGTACAAATTTAACTCCAGGAAGTGATTTAAGCACTGAGAAAAATAGGGCTTAATATTTCATCAAGTGTAGCAAAAATAAATTAACTTGGATGTAGGAAGCTGGTGTCATCTTCCCTCTATGGCTCTCTAAGTGTGACCCAGGCCTGCTTCTGACCTGAAGTGAAAATTTAAGACAAATACTATGCTTCTTCATGGTACCATAATTAGCTAATTTTGCATCTGAAATAAGAATATAAAATGTTGACATCCAACCTCCATCCTTGCATACTTGGGATGGGAGATGCATGTTGCAGATCTATATAGATATAGATATAGAAATGTATATAGATATAGATGTCGAGATAGAAATAGATATACACACATACAGCTTTTTTAACTGTCCTTTAGCCTTGCATGTCTGAGGCAAACACCTCATTTGTTTCCCCCCCCCAATTATGTTTCTACGTCTATATCAAGGAAACCTTTTGGAAAACCCAGTGGTCAGAACTTCAAAGAGCAACACTTTTATCCAGCAGGAAGAAGAAGTAGGGATACTTACAACCAGAGAGGCTCCCACTTCCCCTGCCCCAGCAACACTACAGAACATAAGAACCTCCAAGACAAACATTTATCTCAGACAGAGAATGTCTCAATCTCATCCGGCCCTTGGGATGGTGTTATTTATGTCAATAAAGCCATAGTTTATGAGTAATTTCCACCTCTAGTGAACTACTCTGATTATTCTATTCAGAATAAGGCTTCTAATTATTTAATTGGTTACAATTGCTTGTTAGATTGGTAACTATTTAAGGATTAGAAAAGTTGAAAAACTGTGAATGATGGGATTCAATATAATCAGTGTTTCAAAGGGCAATAGATTCTAGGTACTGTAATAACATTTCGGAACTCATGGGACAAATGAACGGCAGGGGGTTACCACCAAATAAAACCTTAAAACCTACTGAGCCTCCCTCCCTGTGAGCCTCTCTCCTCTGTACCTTTCTCTCCTTATATCAGTATTTCTGCTTCTCTTTTTCCTCCTCTCCCTCTCCTCTTTTTCTCTCCATGAATGTTTTTTTTTCACGTTTGCCCTCACGTATCTTTTCTATCCCCTTTGTTGTCTTTCCAATGTTCTCTTCCTTCTGCCTTCCCCAACTACTCCTACTCTATACCCTCCCTACACACACACACCCTTAATTAGATAAATAAAAATTGAAACATTTTTAGTATATTTATGTAACATAGGATCCAGAACCAACAATACAGATTATATGGACCAGGCTCAATCTGGGAAATATCTCTCACAAATCACTTCCTTTGATTTGTATTCCTGTCCAGGGCTTCCCCTGGGAAAATTAGAATTTGGCTATTGTCTGGGTCTCTACAGAAAAGATATCCAGCCCTCAGATCTCATGTAAGTACTCAGGCTAATAAACCATTGAATATAGGGTAGCCTTTATTTAACCTGGTCCTTTGTTCAGTGACAAACCCCAGAATCTATGACCTAGTCATTCATGGGGAAACACAGACACAGACACAGACACACACACACATACACACACACACACAAACAGAGATATGCTGATCATAACTCAAACTGTACCTGTTCTATGGCCTTCCCAGTTGAAATAATACCTGGAGTCAGTCCACTAAAGGGCAGCTAGTTCAACACTCCCAAGTATAAAACTGGACCAGCCATCTAGCACAAGGTTTTCCAGATGCTTTTGTGTTGTTTGAGGGGGCAAGGACAAAGGAGGTGGAGAACAGCAGGACTTATGTTTGGAAGCCAGCCTCATTGTATTTTGTAAGGTTTTAAAATTTTTATTAAACACAAGTAAAGACAATAACTATCAGCCATCTCCCCCATCAGTCTCCTTTGGAATGAACAGTAAGAATGAGCTGCCCAAACACTGAGAATAAAATAGACCCCATACAGTCTTCCCATTCAAAATGATGCGTTCATGTTTGAATAGCAATTGTTCCCTACTTTCTCATGAATCCCTCAAGGTAACTGCTCACAAGGAGACAACATTTCAGAAAGAGACTAAAACAATTCCACCAGCAGACCAAATTAAAAATAAACTATTGAACAGTTTCTCATCTCTTCTCAGAATGTTCTCTTGCCAACCAAGGCCTTTGGGAGATGCAGGGAGGGAGGATGATTTCATTTCATTCTCTAATTTTCAATATGTCATGGACATAAATTAAGTGAAATCTTTTCTGAATAAGGAGCACTTTTCCAATTTACCAGAGGTCAAGGTGAGAAAGGGCAGTTAGGTAGCACAGTGGAAAGAGTGCTGGGTCTGGAGTCAGGAAAACTTATCTTCCAGAATTCGTGCCTAGCCCATGTGACCTTGAGCAAGTTGTTTAAACCTGTTTGCTTCAGTTTCCTCACCTGTAAAATGAGCTGGAGAAGGAAATGGCAAACCACTCCAGTGTATCTTTCAAGAAAACCCCAAATGGGGCCATGAAATTTTGGACATGAGTGAAAACAATTGAACCACAGCAAGGTGAGAGAAGAGTATGGGAACCTTTTTTGAACAGTCATTTTTAGGTCTTTCTATGTTGGTAGAAGCCAAAAATCTTTGCCATTTTGGAAGCAGCTCTGGTGAAATTAACTGGTAATTTTGGTCAAGAGTCTAACTAACATGTGGAAAGAACCTTTCCTAGAACATAGTCTATTGGGAATGTGGGTGGGTATGTGTGTGTGTGTGTGTGTGTGTGTGTGTGTGTGTGTGTGTGTGTGT
>NW_020950792.1:2464585-2590867 GCF_900497805.2 Vombatus ursinus | reverse complement strand
GTGTGTGTGTGTGTGTGTGTGTGTGTGTGTGTGTGTGTGTGTGTGTGATATGATGGAAATAGGTGTGGTATAATGGAAAGAGAGAGGGAGAGTGGGTACCAGAAGAACTAAGTTCTAATTCCCAGCTCTGCCACCACTTACTCTGTGAACCTGGGCAGTAAACTAACTTCTTGGGCTCTTAGATTTCTTATTTTTCTAACATTAATAACTGCTACTGGGCTCAGTGGGGTTGAGGCAAGCTCCATTTCCACTATGAGACCTCTCTGATCAGGATTCATGCATTTGGTCCAGACTGAGATCAGAAGTCTTTGGGGAGTCTGACTTCTAGTGAGACGGTCAGGGTTCCCCTTTTTCACGTGATTTAGTTTGTTATGGCACCCTGGGGATGATTTATGTAAAACTTAGGTTTTAGTTCACATCTAAGATTTTCCTTAAAGGTGGAGAGAGTATAGAAGTACTCAATGTACAATATGAATCATTTATTTCCTACACATAAAAGGAATATCAAATATAAAACAGGACTCATAAGCATCCGCTTCACATTTCACCTTGGCTCTGCACTGTACTCCTCATAGTAATTCTTCTGACAAGACGGATGAAGGTTTGAACTCATTCTCTTGTTGGTGGTCATCTGCTTCAAGAGCACTGGCATGGACATAGGGGACTCTTCCTTTTGTCATCATTCAGGGCCACCAGATGAACCTAGGATCTCCAGACTTCTCAAACTCAAAAGTTCATCTAAAAATCTGGACAATCCATCCCAAGACATGTTCATTTACCTAAGATGAGAAAAAATACAGAGAAAAGACTCAAAACACAATATCATGCTTACAGAGGTAGGATGTGAAATTTAGACGCCATTTACCCAAGGCTTCATGGCTGCCAGGATTGGAGAGAGGGTGAGCTGCCCTCCCCCAACCTCACATCTTTACAGATGGATCAGGGAAATTCTATAGATATTTTATCATCATTTCAGCAAAGTATCTGACATAGCCTCTCATGATATACTTGCAAACAAGGTCAATCAATCAACAAATATTTATTAAGCACTTACTTATGCCAGGCACTATGTTAGATGCTGACGATACAAGTACAAAGAATGACATAATTCCAACTCACAAGAAGTTTACAATCTAGAGTGTAGACTATAAAGATATATAAGTATATACAGAAGAAATATAAAGTAGTTAAATACAAAGTAGTTTGAGAATCAGGAAAGGCTTCTTATAGAAGGTGGTATCCCCTCATAGAGAGGGATTTGATGAGATGAAGACAAAGAGGAAGGACATTCCAGGTCCTGATGCAGGGCATCAGTGCAAAGACAGGGAGATATAGAAATATCATTTGTGAGAAACAGAGAGAAAGCCAATTTCAGTGGATCACATAGTGTGGGAGAGAGAGTAATGAACAATGATGCTGAGAATGCAGTTTGGGAAAAGGTTGTGAAGGGTTTTTAAAAACTAAAAAGAGGAGTTTATATCTGATTCTAGAGACTTTAGAAAGCTACCAAAGTTTATTGAATAGAGGAATGTCATGGTCAGATTTGCATTTAAGGAAAATGACTTTGGCAGTAGCATGTAGGAGGAACTTGAATGATGAAAGATACTTGAGGATTGGAAGGCTGTCTCAATAACTTAGGCAAGAGGTGATGAAGGAAATTAAAGTGGTTGTTGTATGAGTAGAGAAAGGGTTGGATATGAAAGATGTGGAAATACAAGTAGAAATGGCAAGATTTGGCAAATGATTAGATACATGGCATGAGAAGCCAAGGATATGAACACCAAGAGCACCAAGGTTATGAACATGAGAGACTGGAAGAATGGTGGTGCCTTCAACAGAAATCAGGAAGTTTGGAAGAGTATTAGGTTTTGGAGAAAAGAAAATGAATTCTGTTTTGGATATGTTGAGTCTGAAATGTCTCCAGGACATCCAATAGGAAATAGGCAATTAGTGATGCCTAGAGAGTCTGGCGCAGGATAGACAGACAGACAGACACAGACAGACAGACAGATGGATAGATAGATAGATAGATAGATAGATAGATAGATAGATAGATAGATAGACAGCTAGATAGATAGATCTGGGAATCATGAAGATAGAGGTGTCACTGAGAGACTGTGTAGAGAAAGAAAAAGGTAGGGGACCTAGGGCAGAATCCTGGGGAACATGCATGTGCTGGATCTGGATGATGATTTAGCAAAGGAGACTAAGAAGGAGCAGTTAGAAAGGCATGAGGAGAACCAGGAAGAGAAAACTTCATGAAAGTCTAGAGAAGAAAGAGAATTTTGGAGAAGAGGATAGTCAACTGTGTAAAATGTAGCAGATAGGTTAAGAAGTACGCAGACTGACAGTATTAAAAAGTATGAGGAGTGGCAATTGAGAGATCATTGATGACTTTGGAGAAAGTCATTTCAGTGAAGTGCTGAGGTCAGAAGCAATACTGCACAAGGTTAGTAAGGGAATAAGAGAAGTGGAGGCAATGAGTGTTGACAGTTTTTTCTAGGAGTTTGAGAAAGGGAGGAGAGATATAAGATGTTAGGTTGAGGATATTGTAGAGTCTAGTGAAAAGTTTGTTGTTTTTTTAGGATGGGAGAGACTTGGTCATATTTGAAGGTAATAGAGAAGGGACCAGTAGACAGGGAGAAGTTGAAGATTGGGGTAGGAGACCTGACTGAGGTTGTAATCTGCTTTTGAAGACAGAATGGGAAAGAATCGAGGGCATACATGCAGGGATTAGCCTTGGCCTTGGCAAAGAAAATTACTATCTCATGTCAGAGACAGAAAAGGAAAAGAGAATGGAGGATGATATCAAGGGCATTTGAATGGAGAAATATGGTTCAATTTTGGTTCAGCCTTTTGATTTTATTGGTGTTAGGTGGTATGGTGGATAGAGCCCTGATCCTAGAGTCAGGAGGAAGGACCTGAGTTCAAATCTGGCCTCAGATACTCACTGGTTTTGTGACTTTGGGCAAGTCACACCACCATTTGTCTCAGTTCTTCATCTGTAAAATGAGCTGGAGAAGGGAATGGAAAACCACTCCAGTATCTTTGCCAAGAAAACCCCAAATGAGGTCATCAAGAGCCAGACTCAACTGAAATGATTCAGGTCCTGGGAAGGACCTCCCTCTAACAGAGCAGATTGACAACAGTTCTGCAATCTCTAGTCAGAGAGTTGCCAGACACTGGACAGTTAAATGACTTGCCCACAGTTGTTCTCCCTGAGTATGTGTCCCAGAAGCAAGACTTGAGCCTAGGTCATTCCAAATCTAAGGCCGGTTCTTACCCTACTATGTTTCCTTTCTTTCAGATATGCTTGTAGAAAAGATAAAATATGGACTAAAAGTGAGTAAAGTCAATGTGAATTCATAAGACCATAGACTTTAGAATTGGAAAGGACTTTAGATGTCATCTAGTCTGGTGATTCTCAAATTTTTGGGGCTTTACACTCTTAAAAACTGAGGACCCCCAAAAGAGCTTTTGTTTACGAGTCACATCTATTGATATTTGCTATCTTCTAAACTAAAATATCTTATTAATATAAAAATAGTTGTGACCTTTCAGAGCCCCTGAAAGGGTCTAGGGACCCCTGGAGCCCCTCGTCCAATTGTTTCCCTTTAAAGAAAAGGAAACTGAAATCCAAAGAGCTTAAATTACTTGCCTCTAAGGTCACACAGGCACTCAGTGGCAGAACTCAGGTTAGTATAAAGATCTTCTTTAACTTTTTTTTTAACTCTTTTTAACTCTTTTTTAACTTTTTTTTTACTCTACCACACTGCAGATCTATATACTCAGAGTGCTGACTAGTGAAATTAATGTTCTGTCTTTGACCATGTCCTGCTTAGTATTTTTATGAAATACTTGGGTAAAAATTTTGGCAGCATGCTTATTTAATTTGCGGGTGACATAAAGCTGGGAGGGGTAGTTCTACAGGTGGAAGGGATCTCAGTTGTAATGCAAGTTAATACATTGGATGATAAAATCAAGATTCTAAAATTTCTTAATAGACTGAAAAAATTGGTCCAAATCAGATGAAATAACCATCAATCCAAAAGAGAGTACTACTCACAGGTTCAAAAAGTCAATGGCAGAGGGGCAGCCAGGTGGTGCACTGGATAGAGCACTGGCCCTGGAATCAATAGGACCTGAGTTCAAATCCAACCTCAGACACATAACACTCACTAGTTAGTTGTGTGACTCTGGGCAAGTCACTTAACTCCAATTGCCTCACCAAAAAAAAAAAAAGGTCAATAGCAGAGGTATAGGATGAGGGAGATATGTGTTAGACTATTTTGTGAAAAATGCCTAAAGGTTTTCTTTGTTTATAAAAGAGGCATAATTTTTATACTACTTAGTTCACCAGCTTCTTGTGAGAAATTTAAAATTGTAAATATCTATATAAATGTTCAGTGAAATGGAGTCAGGCATGGAGTCAGGAAGACTCATCTTCCTGAGTTCAAATCTGGCCTCAGACACTTACTAGCTGTGTGACTCTGGGCAACTCACTTAACCCTTTTGCATCAGTTTCCTCATCTGTAAAATGAGCTGGAGAAGAAAATGGCAAACCACTCCAGGACCTTTGCCAAGAAGACTCCAAATGGGGTCTTGGAGAGTCAGATGTGACTGAAAAATAACAACACACAAATGTGAATACTTATTATTGTTATTAGGTCAGATGTGAGTGGCATATGAGTCAACACTGTGGGAAAAACAAGCAAATGCAGCATTGGGCTTATATTTGTATGTATTATATTTATCTAGGACAAAGTGATAAGAAGACTAGAAATCATGTTAAGTTAGAAATCACGGAAAGAACCTGTTATGTTAGCTTGAAAAGCAGAAGCCTTGGGGGCAGCAAGGTGGTGCAGTGGATAGAGCACCAGCCCTGGAGTCAGGAAGACCTCACTCATCTTCCTGAGTTCAAATATGGCCTCAGACACGTAATAGCTGTATGACCTTGGGCAAGTCACTTAACCCTGATTGCCTCCAAAAAAAAAATGAAAGAGAGAGAAGACTTGAAGAGAGTATGGCAATTATCTTCAAATATTTGAAGATCTATCTTGAGAAAGAGGCATTTGATTTTTCTGTATGGCTCCAAAAAGAATAACTAGGACTAGAGGATAGAAGGTAAAGGCAGGCAGATTGTGGCTGTATATGACAAAGAACTTCCCAATTATTAAAACTATTCAAAAGTAGAAGGGGCTGCTTTATGACATGGTGAGCTCTTTGCCACAATATTAAGTTATAATAACTAACATGTATATGATATATGTGTACATAGTGCCTTTTAAGGTTTGTGAGGTACTTTATACACACACTCAGTTGAATGAATGGATGAATAAAGCATTTATTAAGCACTTAGTATGTGCAAAGCACTGTCCTAGCACTGGGTACACAAACAGAGCAATAAAATAGTCTTTACTCTCACAAAACTCACATTCTAAGGAGAGATAGCACTTATGGAAGGTTCTGGTTTCAAATCAGATGGAAGGATCTGGTGGTCCTTATGATACAGTAACAAAGCATATGTTAATGCTTCTTCAGTATTATTTCCATTGATAAATCAGTTTTTCAGTTTCTGATGCTAAGCTGTTTGACAGTGCCAAGGACTTTGGTGGCAAGAACTTTCTTTTATGAATCTTCAGTTGCTCTGGCTACTGACTTATACCTGTAGGAACAATTACAAGGCTGCATCTTCACAGGAATTGCTTCCCAATATGATAGTCTTAGAGCTGGAAGCATTGCTATTCCCAAGACTCAAGGTCTTGGGCTGTCACCTTCAGGGTCTAAAGGGAGTTGGTGGTGGCAGTTTGATTTGTCTGGCATAGGCTGCTTCTGTCTATTCTCTCAGAGTGCCTTGTTGCTTCAGCTAGATTGGTTTGCCCAGGATGTTAGGTCATCACCCTTTGCCCTGACTTTTGTCTTGCCACTGGGCTTCAATGACTCTGGAGGGGAGAGTGAAGCTGATGACTTTTCAAAGCCCTGCCTCACTTAAATCTAATTCATGGCAAGACAAGACATCACCTTCATGATGAGAACCAAGGACAACAACAACAAGGTTTGCTTGCCTGTCCTATATGTGGCAGTTGGTTGGCAGTTTATAAGCATGATCAGTCCCTTCTCCACAGGACCTGCTTCCCTGGATGATGGCTGGACCCTGTGAAGGCTGGACCAGAATCAGGACAAGTGATCTTGGAGGTGCTGCCACTCTCAAGGTTTTTGTGTCTCTCTGGCTACTAGTGGCAGTTACTCAACAGTTACTGCTGGTAGTGATGAAGAAGGTGACTGTCCTCCTCTCTACAATATTTTCTCCCTTGGGTGCTGGTTGTGGGGCCTGGACAGAAAGCAGGTCTGGTAGTTTGGAGGGCACTGCCATCTCCAAGGCTCTTGGGTTGAGGATCTTGGGCTGTCCCTGTCAGGCTCTGAGGGGAGATAGTGATCAAGGTGGTGGTGGTTTGACTTGAGTGGCACATTTCTCTCCCTCACAGTACCTTTCCATTGATCCTCATAAGAATCTTATGAGGTAAGTACTGTTATTATCCTAATTTTCAGATGAGAAAACTGAGGCTTGACAAGAGTTGCCCAGGGTCACACAGTCTTAAATCCTGTCATGCAGGATTTAAACTCAAGTCTTTGGGATTCCAAATTCAGGTGTCCTATCCACTACTCCATGAAGCTGTTCTCATTAGAGTTGTTTGAGCACAGGTTGGATAGCTACTTTTGAAAGTTGTAATCTGGGTTGTACCTGAGCCTGCTCCAAATGAGAGGACATTGTTAAATTTTCAACGTGAGCATTTATACCTCAGAAATTGGCAAATGTTACAAATCAGGGCTTTGAGTTCTTTTTTTTATTGTTTATTGTCAGACTTGAGAAAGTGTTAATAACGCATATTAAACTTAAAAGTGTGCCTGCATACATTTTTTGGGGGGGGTCAAGTTGTTAAACATTTTACCAGCACATCCATGAATTGCTCTATAAACCCTAGTGAAATTTGGCAGTAGTGCCATAGAAGACTCAGGGAATGAAATCATCATCAAATTGGAGGCTTGGCGACTAGGATAACAACAGCAACAATAGCTGTCATGTATATAGTGCTTAAAGGTTGTCAAAGGCTTTATATCCATTATCTCATTTGAGTCTCGAAACAATCCTGCTATAGTCCTTTACAAGCCTAAGATTTTATACTCATCATTTTATTAAAAATCCAAGGAACGATGGCTTTTCTTTTCATTTGGCACATAGCAGAAGCATAAACATGATAGACTACTGTACTCTCAACAGTCAACTGGGTTGGTCTTATTGGAATTTGCCTAGTGGTAGGACAGAGTCAAGAAAGTTGCCTATGTATAGAACTTAAGGAAAAGTAGAGAGGCATTGGAAAAGAATCCCTATCTCAATTTTTGACATTTTTGGAACATAGGTTAATTTAGAACAGAGATGAAATGAAGGTCAGGAAAGGTAGATAGTCACGGAGGATACAACATGCATTGGGAACAGGGCCAATGAGGGATTTTTTTGACATTACTATTTGTAAGGTTCAGAATTCCCCTATCTGGGGAATACTGTACCTCCCCCATAACTGTGGGGTATTCTTTTGATACCAAAGGAAGAGGCCACAGAGCCCTAGATTGATTATAGGTAGTAGTTTACTCAATCATTATGAATACTTACAAAGAGGAGCAATCTTCAGTCTGCAGTGGTGGCCACAGTTTTGTGGATCCCTACTAAAGAACCCCAAAAATCTCTGTGGTAAT
Source organism: Vombatus ursinus (assembly GCF_900497805.2). Lineage (NCBI taxonomy): Eukaryota > Metazoa > Chordata > Mammalia > Diprotodontia > Vombatidae > Vombatus > Vombatus ursinus. The sequence goes on along the minus strand of NW_020950792.1, from coordinate 2,583,115 downwards.
TATAGAAAACAGACAAAGGCAGGAGGGGCTAGAGAGTGCATCACTCCTGATTAGTGGATATTTTTGGTTTTCTGCTTAGTAATGAGCTTGGGAGTTAAGCCAATGTTATACCCAAACATAAGTTTGTGTATTGATACTGTCCCGGTCATGTATAGGTCACAATATTCTTGTTTTGGCTTTCATAGGTCATGGTATCTTAAGTTTTGACTTGGTGCTTAAAATATAATTTAGTATATAAGTTATGTTTGTGAACAGGTCAACATATTCAGGCTTCCACCTTTCACAGAGTTTAAATTTTTAAGGTTTTTCACTTATTACTGTATTTTAGGACTTTTTCCTAATACGAACCCTACACAGTTCGTAAATGCACATATTTTTAATGCCAGAGTATTCTGGGTTAGATAGTAATATAATTAGGTGGATGAATGGTTGGACCCAAAAAGTAGTCATTAATGGTTTCATGTTGATGTGGAAGGAGGACTCCAGCGGAGTGCCTTAGGTATCTCTATTTGGCCTTCTGCTGTTTAACATTTTTATCAAGGTCTTCAATAAAGGCATAGATAAATCAGAGGTTAACAGTGCTAGCTACTAAACTGATCCTATTCACCTAAGGTGACCTAGCCCTTGAAGTCCTCATCAGTTATATATACCATATCACGGAAGAGGAGTGAGGAGATTGGGAAAATTCAAAGCCCTCTGAGATTGTCGGACAGTGAGTGACCATCTATTCTCTAGTTACAGTGCTCTGGGTAGCTAAGGAATGTTGTTAGTGTGAATTTACCCAATTAGAATTAACCCTGAGCCTTCATTTCCTGAATTTCTGTGATATTTCAATAAGCCCAGGCACATTAGTTTTGGCATGTTAGAACCAATCTTCTATATAGACAGAAAGGCCTAATTGCGTACACTGTTTTACTCTTTCTAGATAGAATAAATAAAAGAAATAAATAATATAGACAATGTATTGAGCCCTGTGCACCTGCAGCTTCTCCCAGATCTAGGCCTCCCCAAAACAATATGATCTCCAAAACCAGAAGTTCCAGGAAATACACAATTCAGTTTGTTTAGTAATCCCCCTCAATCAATAAATCAATCCATAAGCATTTATTAAATACTTATTGTGTGCCAGACACTGTTAGGCTTGAGGTGTACAAAGACAAAAATGAAACTGTTCCTACCCTCAAGGAGCTAATATTCTATCAAGGGAGATAGCATATATATAACTATATCTATATATACAAACTTTGTATGTAATATAACATATGTAAAAATGTATGTAAACTTGGGGGTGCACTAGTTGTTGGGGCAATCAAAAAGGGCTTTCATAAAGAAAGTAAGAGTTGTGCTGAGGGGCAGCTAGGTGGCGCAGTGGATAGTGCACCAGCCCTGGAGTCAGGAGGACCTGAGTTCAAATCCAGCCTCAGACCAGACACTCGACACTTACTAGCTGTGTGACCCTGGGCAAATCACTTAACCCCAATTGCCTAAAAAAAGAAAAAAAAGAGTTGTATTGAGTTTTGAAGGAAATGTGGGCTTCCATGAGGCAGAAAGGAGGAGGGAGCGCATTCCAGATATGGAGGACAGCCAGAAGAAAGGCATAGAGAAGGTAGATGGAGTGTCATGTATAAGGAAGAGCAAAAAGAACAGTATGGCTGAACTGTAAGGTGCAGGAAGAGAAATTATTATTTCCATTTAATAATAATTTTTAATAATTTAAAAAATTAACATTTTAAAATAATTTTTATTTGATAATAATAAGTATTATTATTTATAACAATATTGGAAAGGTAAGTGGGGGTCAGGTTATGAAGGGCTCTGAAAGCCAAACAGAGGTATTTGAATTTGATCCTAAAAGCAATGGGAAGCTATTAAGAGCTTACTGAATTGGGCAAAGAAATAGACATACTTATGCTTAAGGAAAATCATTTTAGCAGTTGAAAGGAGATGGATTGGAATCTATTGAAATAGTATATGAACTGTATATGACAGTATATGAAATCACAACCACAGCTTACTACCTGTGTAATGAATGAAGCAGGTACTCCTCAACTCTCTCCAGGGTCAAGTGTAGTCATTGTAATAATACAATGTTCAGTTTTACATTTTTGTTCTTTTCATTTATATTATTGTAATCCTGCATATTGCTTACTTGATTCTGCTTACTTGGTTCTATATCAGTCTTATAAATCTTCCCCATGTTTCTCTGAATTCTTCATAATTGTCATTTCTTATGGTACAGTAATATTATATTACTCTCACTGGTTTAGACACTCCCTAAATGATATCTACTTTGTTTCCAGCTTTGTTTGCTACCACAAAATGTGCTGCAATAAACATTTATATATAAATGGGGCCTTTCTTTTTGTCTTGACCTCCTTGGTATATATTCCTAATAGTAGGATCTCTGAATCAGAGAACATAGACGTTTTAGTCACTTATTTTTAATCCAAATCTGAATTGTTTTCTAAAATTTTTGTATCAATTCACAGATCTCCTAAATGTGTTAATGTGTTTGTCATCCCAAAGCTCCTCCTTGTCTGTTTCCATCTTTTGCAATAATCTTTGCCAATTTGCTGATTATAAGGTAAAACCTCAAAGTTATCTTCATTTGCATTTCTCTTATTAGTAATTTCGAGACATTTTACTTATGGTTGTTAACACTTTGCAATTTATCTCTTAAAACTACTTTCATGTTATTTGACCCATCTGGAAGATTTCCATAACAAACTCTTTTAGCCATCAAGGATAGCAGAACCACCACATTTAGAGTCTAATATTCTAAAGGAGCTACCTGAGGAAGTGAAAATGGTGACAAAGAAGACAAAGATGGCATCTGATATAGGGAAAAGTACCAAAGACGTTGAAAAAATCCTTGGATCTTATTATTTTAAAATGCAATTGAGACAATATTAATGACACTAACAGCTCATATGGCTACTTTCATAACTGTACAAAATTTTTATGTGAATGATCTATATACTTATCATGGGCATCCTTGGTTAAGGCATAAAAATGATTAGGGAGGTTTTCATATCAGATACATTTTACAGGCATAAAGTTGATTGAAAGGTATAGAGGATACAAGATTTCACTGTGCTTACTATTTATTTAGAAAGGAAAAAAATTGATTTGGATTAGCAAAATTCCACTTTACTGACTCCCCTTCAACAATATTTCTCCCACAAATATGTTAAAATCATATTCAATTCCTTGAAAGATGTAACAATTGAAATAACTTTAACAAATTTCAGAATATTAACATTAAGCCAAGCATATAACAGAGCAGTATATACACCAAAGGTGTTTGCAATTATAACAGAAGAGTGACTCCTATAGAAAGTGAGGTTCTCCCAATACCCACATTTACCAGTAATATTGTGTTGATTGTATCACACCTGAAAACAATGTAGTCTCCCAAGTGAGAACCATAATAATCCAAAAGTGGTCAGTCTAACAATCCACATAGGAAAAACCAACTGGATGAATAATGCAATCATTCAGACTAAAAAAATGCTTAGGGGAACAACTCACTGCATATCATTCATCAGTACACATATATTGGATAAACACTGCAAATAGATAGTGAGCTGAGTCTGTAATTGAGCAGAAGGAGGAAAGTGAGCAGGATTGATCTTAGGATGTTATTCAGTCATTTAGTTATCTCAAGTTTCTCTTTGAAACAAATACTAATTTATTTTTTAAAAAAATCAAGAACCTTTTGGCATATTGCTGCTAGTCATGGAATAAAAGTTTCCCCCCCAAAAAAACTGATGCTGACAAACACTTGAAAGCAATAGAGACACTGGGGATATGAGCCTGCCACACATTAAAATCAAGAATTTGGTAGGAGACAGGGCAGCTAGGTGGTACAGTGGATAGAACACCGGCCCTGAAGTCAGGAGGACTTGAGTTCAAATCCAGCCTCAGACCAAACACTTGACATGTACTAGCTGTGTGACCTTGGGCAAGTCACTTAACCCCGATTGCCTCACCAAAAAAAGAAGAAGAAGAAGAAGAAGAATTTGGTAGGAGAAACAGCATAAAGGATCCCATCTGAGAAATGTATTACAAAAAAATGGGTCAGTCAGTTGTGAGAGGAAGAAAAACCAATGGACAACCCACATGTTCCTTTGTCATCCAGATATCTAGAAAAAGACATGTGGAGAACATTCCCCTTTGGTAAATTTATGTGAGGTCATTGACAAGAGTCATATTGATAATTAAGGCACTGATGCATCATGATCTGAATCATTCAAGTAGTGCATATATTGATAGAAATCATAAATCTATCCAAGATTAAAGCATCAAAGTAGGCCATATGGGAGATTAGATATATTCTGTTTTGTTCTGGAAAGCAAAACTATGAACTTTGGATGAAAATTGCCCATTTCAAAGAAAAAATCCCTAACAGTTAAGAGTCCTCCAAAAGAGCAACAGGCTGTTTCAGAAGGTAATAGGATGTCATTGAAATATTTCAAACACAGTCTGGATAATCATTGTTTGGGGGTTGGGCCAGGAGTGTGCTGAAGTGTTAATAACTGGCTCTCTGAAAAAAAAAAGACTGAATGCATAACACACTTTTAAGTTTACTCTGAATTATTAACATTTTCTCCATCACTTTCTTAATTCTAGACATCAACAAAATAATAAATCAAGCCCTGATTTGTAGCATTTACTGATTTCTGAGGTATAAATGCTCACAATGAAAATTAAACAATTGGATCTCAAGGTGATTCTAGCTGGCTTCAGCACATCCCTAGCAATAATAGAGAGAATTTTTTTTTCTAGCATAGGTTGTACTAGACTCCTCTGAAGTCTTTTCCAGATTCTGTTTAAAAAAAAGTTGCAACTGAAAGGATGCCCAACAATTGGGAAATAACTGAACAAGTTATGGCATATGAATGTGATGAAACACTATTGTGCTATAAGAAATGATGAAGAAGATGATTTCAGAAAAACTTGGGAAGACTTATATGAACTGATGTAAAGTGAAGTGAGCAGAACCAAGAGAAGAATTTATAGTGCCAGTCGTATTGTAAAGATAATCAACTTCAAAAAATTTGTAACTCTGATCAACACATTAACCACCATGAGTTCCAGGGGACTCGTGGATGAAAAATACTATACAACTCCAGATAGAGAACTGATGCACTAGGTGTGCAAATCAAAGCATTTTTTCTCTTTCATTTTCTTGCTCCCACACCCCAACCTACCCCCAACCCCAAAGCATGACTAATGCAGAAATTTGTTTTGCATGACTTCATATTTGTAATGGGTTTTATATTTCTTGCCTTCTCAATGGGTGGGAAGGAAGGTGGGGATAAGGGAAGAAACTGAAAATGAAATAAAATTGAATTTTTAAGAAGTCCCAGCTGTATTTTCTTCTGCAGTTGAAATTCTGCAGTTAAAAATTCTTCTAAAATAAAGATTCATTAACTGGCTATGTGACTTTGGGTAAGCTGTAATTTCTTTGAGCCTCAATGTTCTTGTCTGCAAAGTGATTTCTGAGGTTTCTTCCAACTCTAAAATTCTATAATTCTATCTGGAATCAGTCTACACATACAGAGTGGGGAGCTGAGTAATTATACAGTAAATTGGTTTGAAGTTTGCAATCAAATTTAGGTCCAAATTACTTTAAATCCATTTTTTTCCTTTAATAGAATTATTTTTGTTTGAACTGTTAGAAAAATCACTCTATCTTTGCCTTTCTTTTTGCTTCAGTTCTGTTTCCTTTTGTATATGTCACTATGACCCTATGGTGCCATGTTTGTTTTCATCATATGTAACTTAATCTACATTGTCAACTATGCAGAGAGACAGGTGACTGAAATTATAATGGTTGTTACTGAAACAGTAGTGGTCAAATGACAACTACAGTTTGAGGTTTGGAGAATATTCATTCTTATCTCTCTTGATAAAACTTGATATAACAAGGCAATTTAAGTGTAGACATTATGCAAGTAGTAAACTTTTAGCACAGAAAACTTTCCTTTGCTCCTCTTGTCACTAACACAGGAATCTACTTTTTGACTGTCAGAGAGGGAAGAATTGCCAACTTGGATGCTTGAGGAAACAAGGAAATAGAAAATCAAGGAAAATGAGCAAGTATGATTATCAAAGGTCTTGGGAAGGATAGTCTCATTGATGGGAAATGAAATTGGGGTGGCTTATTTTGGATAAGATAATTGCTGTTCTGATCCTGTGACATTTGGGTGACTTAAATTCTTTAAAAGACATACCTCTGTGGGAGTTTTTCTTTTGAGCAATGTCCAGTATTCATTACTCTAGGACAAGGACCATTTCCTTCCCTGTCATCCAACTCTCACCAATTCCTATGAGAACATTTTCCCTGATAAAGTGGTGTTTCAGATCTGAGAGGAGCATTCTAAATCCCTTTAATCTTCCTTCGCTATTCCCATACATCCATTTCCACTTTAACCTACCTGCCCCATCTTCCCTTTGCACTCTCAAGGAAGAAACGTAGGAAGGGAAGGAGAGAAGGGAGGAGGAAAAAAGTAAAGGAAGGAAGGAAGGAAGAAGGAAGAAAGAAAAGAGAGGCACGAAGGAAGGAAAGAAGGAAGGAAAAGAGAGACGGGGGGAGAAAAGAAGGAAGGAAGGAAAAGAGGGAGGAGGAAGGAGGGACGAAGAAAGGGAGGGAGGACTTCCAGAAAATTCCTCACCAGCTTACTGGGAGATACTAAAGACTACGTCTGCTCAGATTTTTGTATGGGTAGGCAGGCAAACATTATTGGGCTGGGCTCTCCATGTTTTTCCAAAAGATCAAGTGCGATGCTTGCCGGAAGTCAGATGCAGCGAGCTCTTCCCCTTTTCATAGGGAAAGCTATTTTCACTTTTAGGATTGGAAAGAACCTTCTGAAAGAAAGAACTCAGGTGTAAAGTGATCTGGCTTAGACCCCCAATCCACTGAAAACAATCTCACGGACCTCTCTTTTTACCTCCCCCACTTAGCACATCCTTCTCCCATCTCCACTTCTTAATGAGGCTCTCTTCATTCCGAGGCAAATGATAACAAGAAGAACAAATACGTTGCTATTTAGAATGAAGATAGGCAAAAATCCTCATCTGAAGCAAACCTTTCGGGAGAATTGCTTAGGCAGGGATCACAACAGCCCAGCCCGGAGTCGGAATCACTTCTGGAATTTACTCAGAATTGAAGGATCATTGCCTCGCATGACGAACCGGCAACTTTTCTCTTTCCCCGGGGTGGACTTAATAACTCTACCTGACTCTACCTCTTATAAATAGAGCCCTCACACCCCCACCCCCCCGTATGTGGATAAAATTGGCCTGGATGGTGGGTGTTTAAGTTTCCCGAAGCTTTTTAATCCTGTGGAACAGTCGGCTGTCATCTCCCCAAAACAGCAGCCAGATACCAGCTCTGGCCTTTATCTCTTTATAGGCAGCTCCCAAAGCCGGTGTAAGCAGATGTTGGCAAGCTTTCTTCCCTCCTATCTCTACCTCCTACCCCCACCTCAGTCCCGACTCAAGGAATACAAACGATCAGACACACACCAAGGTCCGGATTCCTATCGATTTTTATTTCCTTGCTCAATCATAATATGGGGGAGGGGGGAAACGTCTGGGAAAAATGGCATGAGGGAGTATTGAAGGTGTGCCTTTACACTTTTTTTTTTTAATTACAGGGGAAGGGAAGAATTATAAAGGACAAGCAGAACCTAGAGAAATCATTAACTAACCCTGGGGGCTCGGGTTAAAGGGATATGGAAAAATTTTGCCTTTTTTTAGCCTCCTCCAGCTGAAAATCGAACTGGTTCCTTCATAGGTTGTGGAAAAGAAGGGATGGTTTTTGGTGAATGGGGCAGGAGTTCGGACCAAATCCACCAGAATGACTCTTTAAAGTGTGTGTGTGTGTGTTGGTGGGCAAGAGTGAGGACAGTTGGAGGGCACCCTCATTGGTTACTCAAGTAGGCTGAAAATGTCATGTTATCTAGTAGAAGTCTAGGCCAACCCTTTATAAATAAAATACAATGTAGACTTATTTTTTCCATTTCTCAGAGGTTCTAAGAATGAAAAAGATGTTATTCGAGAGTGACAAAGAGTAATCCGGAAGGTCCTTATTAGGAGACTTGGGGAGGGAAGAATAAAAAGTGTCTGACTTCAGTAATGGTAAATAGGGGGGAGGTGGCACATGTGCGCGGGGCCCACTGTAGATAAACGCCAGGTTTTTCGTCCTTTGGGTTGTCCTTCTCTGCCTGCCAGGAAGCAACACTGAGGCTTTCCCTACATTTCAGTTTGTCTTTTGGTTGATAGTGATCTGTTCTGATCTTTGCTCCCCAAATTGGAAAGAAAGCTGGAAAGAATCTCGAATCTTCAATGAGTAGTAGTCTCTTCATACAAGCGAGCCAGGAAACCATTAAGGAAACAATGGTCTAGGTGCATTAAGAGGGAAGGAATGGGGTGGGGGAAGGCATCGGCCCTAGCCCACTTAGGTAGACAGGTTCTCCATTTTTCCCACTACTTCCCTCCCTCTCCCTCCAGTTACTGGGGTGATCCTAGCAAAAGCTAGTGACTTGATTAGTCAGAATTTCTGGACCATCTCTGACCTGCGATCTTGTGAGGAATACTTAGGATCAGATTAAAACACTTATTAAGCCACACAGCACTGAAAAGTCCTATTCCTAATTAACATTGAATAAAACTCTTAAGAGTAGTTCCTAAAACTATTTCACACCGGATTTTACCTTATTTTGAAGACATCCCTGAGAAATACCCACAGCCTGTATTCAATTACAGGTTTCTTGACAAACAAGAAACTGGAAACATTTTGGAGGTTAGGAGTGTGTGTGTGTCTGGGTGTGTGTGTGTGGGGAGGGGGTATTGATAGTTGGAACTTGTGGTAATTACTTACCTAGATAATTCAGCCTCAAAAACAAGCTCACTTCACAATTAATCCTGGGTAATAAGCTCCCGTTTGAGGTTTGAGCAGCCAGAGCAGGGGTCGTATCAGTTGGATTCATGAGAAAGTCCAACTTTAGTTTCAAAAAGGTCGCTTTTCTATTGAGGCACAAACACCTTCAGAAAGGAAAAGGGTGGTGTTGCAGTTGTGTGTGTTGGGGGTGGGGGGAGAGTGCTGTGAATTGGTTGTGCGAGAGTGGATACTTCGACCCTTTCTCGCTTTCTTTCTCTTTTCTCATCGTAGCCAGTTAGCCAGCCTCAGAGTTGCCATCTCTTCGTCCTCATCCCCCACTCTTCCGACTCATTGTCTCTACCGAATTGAAAGGGAGCAGAGTAGGGGCTCTCGAAATGTTTAGAATCCAGGACAGACCTTGGAGTCCACTGGGACTTTAGGAAGATGGATGGGTGGAAGCATCCACTCAACCCCTCCAACTTTCGAAGCACGATTTTTGTGCTTCTGTCTCTCTCACCCGGGCAGTTTCCATCTATCCTGGACTTCTAAAAGGTTAAACTGCCGTTCCATTTGGACACCATCTAAAATAGGAATGACGTTCCATTGTTGCTTCTATTTTTCTTAAACGTTGGCTTTTCACTGTTTCCATGGGGGAAGTTTCCTTCTTTCTTATTCACCCACATCACACCTCTTCTTTCATGCCGTAGTTTGTCTCTTCTACAGGAAAGGTTCAATTTTTCAAATAATGAGAGCAAAGGGACAGAGAGAACCCTCCCCTCCCGCGCACAACGCGATGCCTCACCATTAGTTGTGATGATAGTGGTGAGTGGATTTCCAGACTGACTATATGGCACAGCCTCACCAGATTCAATCTTCTAGTTCTTTTTACTAGGTTAGAAACACAGTGCAACGTTCAGGAATCCTTGGGTTACTCTAAAGCCTGTAGTTTCCCAGATAGTTCAATGAATAAACGAGGGAGTCTGTCCTGAGCTTGATTTCATGTCTGCACTCTGAAATTAAGTATTCAGAGGGTTATTAGGGAAAATGTTAAATACTTGCTAAATTCTGCTGTTTCCCCAGGGGGCTTTAATGGAAGAAGGGGACGCGGTTAGCCTGGGTGCAGGACTTTGAGGATGGGAGGCAAAGTCTGCCATGAAATTGAGACTTATCAGACAAAAGGACTTTCTTTTCCACCTTGGGTCATCACTTTATGCGGGCTATTTAATGATAGAAGTCAATCCTTCTTTTTTGAGAGACTCACATTCCTGACCTCATGAAAAGATTGCACCAAAACTGAGTAACCCATTAAAAAAAATCCTTTTGCTCACTATCAACCTAGGCTGCACCTCAGTTTGGGGGATTTCAAGCTTTCTACAAATAGATGATTATTTTATGTCCTATTTGAAGGGGAGGGGTGTGGTGGTTCGTGTGAGATGCTGAATTGAAATTGGCATTCCAGTAATATCTTTCTGTGAAGAGTTTGAAGACGTACACCATAATTTCCCTTAAGAAATCTGGTTTTACTGGTTGATCTCAATAAGAATTCTTTACCTAGAGGCACAAAATGAGTAACATGCCATGTGCCTCAAAGTCCTCTGCTAAGATGATAATAAATACATTCAAGACAAGCAACGAGGTGTTTACAATTAGTGTTTCAGCTTCCTCTTTTTTTTTCCCCAAAAAGTCCCCAAATCACCTGAAAAAAGCAAGCGAGGAGCTAGCTCAAAGGCGGTAGGAATCAGGTGGCAGAATCTTCCAAAGGAATTATAAAGCTAAAGCCAGTGTTATTTCCTCCAGCCAAGTGTGAATTATACTGCAGCCAACATATGGTTGATAAAGTCTACCTGACAAAGCCTGCTCTAAGTAGCAGTGGCAGGACATATGAAGAGTTTCAACAAAGTGAAGTCTCCAAATTGCAATTGGTGGACTGGATGCTGGCGTACAATACAATTGACTTCCTTAGCCTCGAAGGTGCCATCTTCCAACTCAGTGGCAGAGGGGTCGCAGAGAGGCCCGACAACAACCTTGAACCCAGAGATAAAAGGCACAACAGGTCGTTGATTCCCTGGAAGTGCCACTTGTCACTGATTGCTTTGATTTCATTCCCTAGAGCGACTCCCTTTGGGGTCAGCAGGGAAGAGTTTTCCCCGAATTTCTTTAAGACATGTCAAATTTCTAGGAATTTGCATGTTTTTAAAAAGATGCTCAAAGAGGGAAGGATCACATTACACTTTAAAATATGCAAAGCTTCCGCACTGCTTGGTGACTTGCTAGGCTCAATGGTTTGTGCTGTTTTCTTTCTTTCTTTCTTTAATAAGTGCTTTTGAGAGTTAAGGGGTCTTTTCTCCCCCCTTCCCCCCCTCCCGTTTGCCATTTTGAGATTGTTTGCAAGAACAGCCAGAAATGAAAAATCAGCACCACGTAGCTTCACTAGACCACATCCACCCACCACAAACTCAGCCAAAACTACCAAACCTCAGATCGTTGGGAGAGCAGGCTAGCTCTCTTTCTGACTGTCTGCCTCTCGTGCCCTAATGTAATGGCATGTGGAGGGCTCTGAGCTCAGCATCCTGCTATCTCGATCTGCTTTTAAATGATGCGCCATAGCTGAAGCAAATAGATTCACAGAAAAGAGCATGACAACAGAGTGGCAGAGTGGATTCGTCACGTTGCTCCCCAAACGCATTTTTCCTTAGGGGAGAAAAAATAGGCCACCTTTAATAGGAAGCCCGTATACGAGCACGCAGCTTAGGAAAGACAGAAGATTCAGAGAACACAACCCTTGCTCTAGGTTTAAAAGGGGGTGACCCTCTTTCTAGCCGTGAAATCACTGCGGGTAGTAGTTGGTCAGATAAACTTCCCTAGAGGGCAAAGCCAAGAGAAAGAAAAGCCAGGGTAGGGTAGGATGGGAGGGTGGTGTCTGATGAAATGGGAAGGGGAAGGAAAGATTCAAAGGGAGAGGCATGATTATTACCTCCCTCAAATTACTCAGAAAGCAGTCAGGTTGGGCAAAAATTGAAGTTTAGTTTAAATTAGGAAAAGTGAGGTTTCCCTACATATCCTGGTGTCTATTTTTTAAAAAATAATTATCTTGTCCTTGGTTGTTTATTTGTTGACAGTATTGTGTTGTCTTCCTCCTCCCCCACCCTGAAGAGCTCCCTCCTTCATATCCCCTTCTCCAGCCCCTGGCGATTTCCACTTGTTTCGAAACTTGGACTGAACCCCTTGAACTGGAGGGAGTGAGTGAGAGGACAAAAATCCCACTTTGCTCAGAATAAGTCTCTGATGCTTTCTGAGAAGAATTTAAAGTGTGTGTATATACTTACCCAGACAGTTTAGTTTAGTGCAACCAAGTTAAAAGTTCTCGGACTTTAAGTTCCTTTATGGCCCCTATCTCCTTCACCTCCCACCCCAGTTTATTAAAAACTCAGGCAAATCTTGAGAAGAGAATGAGTATGGGCTGTAAAATACTGGGTGAGGGATCCTCACTTTGTCCTTGTGGAAAGTACTCCTGGATCCTTCGATCCGAGAGCTTTCTCCGAACCCAGAGAGCTGACAACCAGCCCATCAGAAAGTTCCAAGGCTCCAAGTGTATTGGAAATGTAAAAATTGCTGCTTTCTGGATTCCAGTACTAAGCAATTGTAAAAACAAAAGACAAAACCACAACTTCTGCATAACTTTTACTTCGTCCTTTTTTTTTTTTTAAAAAAGAACCATTAATTAGTAAAATAATCATTGCTACTCTACATTATTCCCAACCTGTTCAATTTATATTTGGTCCAGACAAAGCTAATAATGGCAATTATTGCTTCAATAAACATCCTGAGCCAGCATTCTTTTCTGTTGTGTTTTTTAGATATATAAAAAGTTCTCTCACTCATTTGCATAGCTTCATCTTTACCTTTTCCCATTCAGCCATTGCAAAAAGCATATCTATTCAAAGCCCTTGCAAAAAGCATATCTATTCAAAGGGCATTTAGTCCATTTCTTTCTTGGCCGGTAAACCTATTCATCAATTGTTCTGCCTTGTAGATTGCATTCTAATGCTAATCTAGCGTGTTAAATATCTTTTTGTTCCCCTTTCACCGTTTTGTCATTCAGTTTATCCAGTTTTGGTCACCCATTTTATTTATTTATGCGCCTGCTCCTATTCAGGGGCTCATGTATTTTTTATTATGTTGTTTCACTGTCATGCAGTGTCAACTCAGTCTATTCAATGGGGGCTACTTGAAGGGCCGGAGGGACAAAGCGTGTACACATTGCACTGCTATTCATTCTGGCCAGCTGGATCGGCTGAAAAAAAAACCTTGTGAAAAGAAATGCCTCACAATGCACACAGAAGAAGTGCACAATGCTAACAGTTTTCCAAATACCACTGATTGGTTTCTTCACAATGAGGAGAAAGCCGCCGCTTTTTCTTAGCTCCACTTCAACAAACAACACTCTCACAAAACCTCCCAACCCTGCGTTTTGTTCCCGGACAAAACCTCCTCGACTGTCTAAACGCTCCCACTGAAGGACAAAAAAAAAAAAAAAAAAAGAAAAAGAAAAAGAAAAAAAGAAAAAGAAAAAAGAAAAGAAAAGAAAGAAAGAAAAAGAAAAGAAGGCTCTTTTCACTATTTCCCTTTTTTCCTGCAAAAGAGAAAAGAATTGGGGGGAGGGAGGGAAATTGTCAGTGAATTAATAATATCAGTCCTTTTAAAGAAAAGTGGTGACCTTTGAGATGCACTGGGCTTGAGTGAGAAAGAACAGGGGGAGAGATTAATAAAGTTTCTAAAGCACTATCTCTGCCTCTGGTATACTGTAGGCACAAGAAAAGAAACAGATACTTCAGGCAAGTTATGCTAAACACTCGCAATAAAGACCCTGCAGGGGAAAAAAAAAAATCCTGTGCCGCGCAGCTTTCTGATTGGCTGGGGCGCTAGTCCTTACTTGCCTGATAACGACTATTTGGTACCTTTCAAACTCCAGCTTTCACAGCCGCAGTAATGGCAGCAGCCTACCGAAGCTACAACAGTTTTCTTGAGAGCTGCGAACTGAAGCCTTGGAGGAAGAAAAGGGAAAGCTATTCTGTTGTGTTTCCTTTAATCTTAATTTTAAAACGTGGCTGGGCGGGAGGGAGGGAGGGAGATTGAGAAAAGCAGTAATGACCAGTTCGTCTGATCCCCTCTACCCAGGCTTTCGGACTGAAAGATTTCAGAACCAGTCATTATTGCTTAAGTAGAACAACTCCACCTGTTTGCTCAAAGCCCAAACAAAACACGCCATTATCTTGAGGATGAGTGACTTATTTTAAGCTTTTGTGCAACCGTGACTACCAACAAAACGCCTTGGTTACTTCAAATCTTTAAAAAATAGTCCTAAGGATGTGTCAGCAGCTACATTAGCTTTGGTTTGACGTAGCATCTTCAGCCTCCTGTTCCCATCCTCAAACCCTTTCTACTCCTACTTTCACTGCGTTGTCCTCAGCTCTTCCTTTTGCACAGATTTTAACTTTGAAAGAGGGTATCCCGATGCTGAAAACTGCTCTCACTAAAATGCGAGGTTTCTGTCACAGTAGCAAATAGCTTTGTGATAAGCTAGTCTGTGTGAGCCTATGACAAGAGATATTCGGCGTTAAGGTTGCGGCAAAAAAGAAAAGGAAAAGAAATCCTATTTTAAAAGGCCAAAGTATGTGACTCACCTCGCTCTGCACTCCCTCTCTTCCCTTACCCCTCCCCCAACTTCTGCTGTACCCATCTCTTCCCATTCATCATCACTCAGAAGCATATCGCCAAGAAAACACTGATCTTTGAGAAAATAGGGAAGAAGGGAGGGGGCGGGGGAATCCTCAGGTTGGTTGGGATGGAGCTTGAAGGATCAGGGAGGTAACTAAGATTTAGGGCTGGGGTGATTTCCAGGGAGCAGCAGGAAGTTCCGTGTTGAGAAATGATGGGCTGCTACAAAAGGGAAAGGCGAAGCCTTGAAAGGATTTAATTAACCGTATCAGGGATAATTACCCCTGGACAGTCCAAATTAGTTTTGCATAATCGCTCAGAACCATATGAATTAACTTATAATATTGCAAAGAGCTCAGGGAATAACAGGAGAGGGATTGTTTTAATTAGTGAAACAGGGTCAAACCACCAGAGTCTATTTTACTATTTCCAAAACTTTCATGATTTAAAAAAATATATATTCCAGGTTAGGCAGCACAAGTTTAAAGACTTAGGTTTAAAAATATAAAAGATGAGGTTTCTGAGATGATTCAATATTTAAAAGGCCCTGCAATTCAGGGATAACAATCTTGGTGTGAACAAAAATTAAATTTGACCATTGGCTGTTAATTTTCTCACTCTCCATTTTCTTGATCACTTGAATTGTCTTGCCCAAAACAACAAAATCCTCTATTATTTCAAATCTTTTGCCTGTCTAAACTCTACAGCTTAGAAAATTCACTTCTACACTTCAACATTTGGCTATAATTCTACTTTAAATGTAATTTTGGATGGCAAAATAAAACTGTTCAAAGGCCAAGAGTCTTATATTGTAGTTAGTACCTATTACAATTCCAAATAAAACCTTAAAGTGTAAATAAGGAATACAGTCAGATATGTGAACAAATTACACTGATTTAAGTAGTCAGGCTCATATACTAACAAGATAAAGTAGTCAGGCAACTTTCCACTCTTAAAATGTTACTGGAAACCGATGAAATGCTTTGACCGGTCTCAATGTATTCAATAGGTTCTGTTCTACTAGTTCATGAATACCCCCCCACCCCTTTTTTTAAAGATAATACAACTACTTGGGGTTTTTATCTTCTTTCCTATTCACGATTAAAAATGTGATAAATCAGGTTTTTGGCTCTGAATAACAATGGCTTGATTTAGATTTCTTAGTAAATCTATTCAAAAGTGAAACAAAGGCTGCCTTTGGAGGATACCTTACACTTCACCTGGTCCAGGCACGTAAGGGCAATTCAGATAAAAATCTTGTTAGTAACTCAACAAGAAATAGAGGATTTTCTCTTTTCCCTGCTTCAGGCTTTATTTAAACTCTTTGTTCAAAAATGAACAGAGTGGTAGTAGGATTCTAATTTACAGATATAGCTTAGAGTCTAATATTAAATTAGAAGATCACACAAGAAAACCATTTACACTTAAATGTTAAAACCAATACTTAAGCTTTTTTTTACTTTATATTACATAAAGCCAAAATGAAACTAAATACATGTTAGCCAGCTTCATTCACAAACAGTCAAAATATACACATTACAAAAGTAAACAAAAAAACTCTAATTGAGGAAGGTTCTTCTCTAAATTGTGTTTTATCATCATCTGCAATTGAATTGCTGGTGCTCTAAAAATAAGCTAATCAGGTAGGGAACTCCAAAGCACATTGAAACACTTCAAATTTGGCAGATAAAGGCTATTTGAAAATGAGAATAGACATCTGTCAAAACAATGCCATTTTTCAGTTCTGCTAAATAATAAATATATAATTATCACTCAGACAAAAAGTCTGATTTAACCTTACATCAAATTGCGATCCTGAAGTAGTGCCGCAATTTTAAAAAAATTGACTTTGAAACTCGATCAAAATGTTGGAGTCTAAAACTGACTCAAATTTAGGACAACGTAAATAACACATTTTCGATCAAAGACCTAACGTTTCCATTGACATATACAAATTTACAGTCTTAAATTGAAACTTAATGGTAATGGAAAAAATAGGCGCCGTCCCCCCTTCCCACCCACCCATTTAAGTTATGACTGGAGTCCAAAAAAGTGAACTAAAGTCTTATAGTATGTTAAAAACACGTAAACAAAAAACAAAAACAAACAAACAAACAAAAACCAAAGATCCAATTGACCACCCTCTACCTTACATACTACTTCTTTTTCTGTGTTTCCTGTTCCAATTTGCATAGGACATGGTAAACAAAGGAAACAGAGATCATTTCATACACAAATGCCAGATTTGTGTCCATCACCTGTCAAGAATGGATCTTGTTTGGGTGTTCTGCTTGTTGGGGGCGGGGGGGAGAGGGGGAGAAGGACATTTGCAGAGTTGAGACAGGGAAACAAGGTAGACCAGAGCAACACAGCTCCGTGAAACAAGTAACAAATCAGCTTTCTCAAGTTGGTCAGAAAGCAATTTCGGGTGGAAACTTGAATAGAATGCATGCAATATTGAGCAAGAAAGGAAGAAAATAGAAAAGAAAAAAACAACAACAAAGGAAAACCAACTTTTAAAGGCTTTTTTTCTCAACCCCAATGGGCAAAACGCAACAGGTACAGAAGTGCATAGCAGGCACCACTGATGTTCGGGAATAAACCGCCCCTCAAGGAAAGTTTGCGGTAGAAGTGACGGTCTGAAATGATCCTGTAAACAAACAAGCATACACACGCTCATACACATTTCACACTCGCGCATCACTTTCGTCTTTGACTCGGGTACCTACACACATTATACACGGATATATACAGACAATCACAATAAGGAGGAAAGGGGAGGAGGACATATAGCTCATACCTATACATATGTACATGCGCGGCTGTATAGCTGAGACCTCATTATTAAAGCCAACCCCTATTTGTACAGATATTTACACACGGTTGTAGCTGCTGCTGCTGCACCCCGCGCTGGGTCATAACGCCGCGGCGTAGGCTGCAGGGTAAGGGTCCAGCTGAGGTTTGCCCATGCCAGGCAACAGGATATAGGCGAGGGGCGGCTGGAGTCCCGGGCTCGGCCAGGCGCTGCAGTTGCACGGTATCATGTAGCCCGGGTTGCCGGGGCTGGGGTGCGAGTGCGTGTGCCCCCCGGCGGCGGCGGCGGCGGCTGCAGCTGCGGCGGCGGCCCCGTGGAAGGCACCGGCCCCGGCCGTCGGGTAGCCCAGCGAGGACGCGTAGGGGAGCCCCGAGGAGGACGAGGAGATCTCTGCCATTTTAGAGCCCAGGTCCAGCAGAGAGTAGGGGCTGCTGGCCGCGGCGGCGGCGGCGGCGGCGGCCGCAGCTGCAGACTGCGGGAAGAAAACGCGCGCGGCCGCGGCGGCCGCGGCGGCCGCAGCTTTCTCCGGGTTGGCGAGCAGCGACTCGGGCACCAGCCCGCCCCCGGCGCCCCCGTGCAGCCCACCGCCCCCCTTCAGGCCGTGGTGCTCAGGGTCCCCCACGCCGCCCAGGCCGTAGGGCACGGGGAAGGCGAACTTGTCCTTCTTGAGCAGGGTCTTGGGCTTCCTGCGAGGTCTGTACTTGTAGTCCGGGTGCTCCTTCATGTGCATGGCCCGCAGGCGCTTCGCCTCATCTATGAAGGGTCGCTTCTCCGACTCTGTGAGCAGTTTCCACTCGGCCCCCAGCCGCTTGCTGATCTCCGAGTTGTGCATCTTGGGGTTCTCCTGGGCCATTTTGCGTCGCTGGGCCCGGGACCACACCATGAAGGCGTTCATGGGCCGCTTGACGTGGTCCACCGGCTTGGACATGCTCTCCGCCTGCAGCGGCTGCAGCCCGCAGCCGGCCCCCCCGCACTGCCGGCCGCTGCCGCCGCCGCCGCCGCCGGGTCCCTCGCCCCCTCCGCCTCCGCCCTCGGCCCGGAGAAAATCAATGTTGGCTGCTCGAGGGAAACCGGTCCAGGCGCTGTAGGAGCGGGAAACTTCGTTGACCTTCTCGGGCCGGTGACTCCCGAGTGCGGGAGGAGAAGAAGGGGGGAAGAAGCAGTGAGAGGAGGAGGGGTCCCAGACCAGAGACACTGCTCCACAGCCCCAGCGGTCCCCCTGACTCTGGACCAAGCTGCCTGGAATATATCCTCCCGGGACTGATAACTTATCAGATAGTCCCCCACCCCGGAGTGGTCCAACTTTCGTTTTGCTGTCGCTCGTCGTTTTTCTTCCTTTTTCGCCGGTGCCCGCCGTTGGGCACTGATTTTTTTTCCTCTTTAATCTTTTCTTCCTTGTTTAAAACCAGCCACGAAAGTTGCGCCCTAGAGTCTCCACAAAGTTCAGTGTGGATCCTGGCGGCTGAGAACAGGAAAGTGCCAAAGAGGAGCTTTCTGCTTGGGAAGTGTTGGGGTCTTTCTCGTTGGCTTTCTCATTTGACAGCAGCAGATGGGGATGACGGGGGGGGGTGCGGTGTGGGTGGGTGGATGTCAAGGGCAGCCCAGCTAGGTCTTGGCTTGCCACTCCAAGGCAGATCTCAGCAATAAGTATACAAATTAGAAACAAAATAGTCACGGTCAGTCCTCTTCTAGGGCACGGGATGGCCAAAAAAGAACCCAAAATTCTGAACAGTCCCGGGGCAGGCAGGCTGGAAAGTGGAGGGAGCTGTCCACTTTCACCCCCCAGCGTACTGCCGCGGCAGCTGCTGCCTCTTTCTGTCTCTTGAGTGTATGGGATGGGATGGGCGAGTGAGGAAGAGGAAGAGAGGAAGAGGAGAGACACAGGCTGGGGTCTGGGGATCACTCTTTGGTGGGATCTCACAGTAAATTCTCTTCTTTGGGAAAGGCGCCTCTGCTTACTTTCTCTCTGGACATGCTGGCTAGGTTGCTTCGCTTCCTGGAGGTGGGAAGTTGGAATCAGTCCCCCTCCGTTCCACTCTCACTCTCTCACCTTCTCGGCTCCCCGCCCCCGCCCAGACCCCGCGCCCCACTTCTAACACGAGGCTGGGGTTTCACGTTTTCTCTCCTCGCGGCTTCTGCTCCTCGCCTTGGAAACACCAACAATTCCCGGGCTCCCGCAGTTGTCCTGAAGCAGGGCGCGGCGCCCAGTCCCGCGGAATCCAAGCTTGGAGTTCCTCCTTTTTCCTCTCTCGTGCTGCCTGGCCGGGGACTTGCAACAACTAACTTCACGCAAGTTTCCCCTCCACCTCTGCGCCGGCGCCTCCAAAGCAGCTTGACTCCCGGTAGCTCTCCTCCGTGCGTGTCTGTGTGAGTGTGTGCGCGTCTGGGTGAGAGAGTGCGCGCGCGCCCTGGCGAAGTCTATCTCTCCGGCCTGAGAGCAGTGGAGGGGAGGGGAGGGGAGGGGGCTGGTGGTAGAGGGGACTTAATTAAAACACTCAACCACTTCAGTTATAAAGTCCGCACTGGGGATTCCCCCCCTCCCCCACCCGTCCCCCCCACCCCCCTCCGAAGTCTGTTCGGCAGCTTCTCCTTTTAGGTTGTCCCTATTCCCGGTCCCCACGGCCCGCTGGAACAAACTGAAAAGATTTCAGGTAAGTACTGAGCTCCGCGTGCGTATGTGCATTGAGCTTGCTATATGTTTGCACGTACAGTTGTGTGAGTGAGTGTGTGTATATCTGTGTGCATGCGGAGGAGGTGGAGCCCTGAGCTCGGTGAGAGGGAGGGAGGCGGGACTAGCGGAGCCCCCACCCTCCCCCATACCCCACAGGACTTTGAATTAAACTGGATTCCCTCCTCCTCGCACACGCTGTCCTCCCCTCCCCCTTTTCTCCCCCTTCCCACCGTCAGCTTTTCACTTGAGAGGAGATTTGAGAGAGTGGAGGGATTTGAGCTCGGCGACGAGTCTGCGCACTACTTTCCTTTCACCACAACTGATGTCAATCTTGCCTGGCTGGGGAGCTGGCAGGGGAAGCCTCCGGTTCTCACAATCCTTGAGGCTGCTGCTGCCCCTACCAGAAGGAAGAGGAAGGCGATCAAGAAGAGTTGAGTGACTAAGGAACCATTTGGGAGGAGGGTTAGGACAGAGAAATCAAGAGATCCTTGGTTCCCTTGAAAATATTTTCCCCCAGGCAAGAAAATCATCCTTCTCCTTAGGTAATCCAGTTGTTAACGTCTGCAGATGCTTCTCCCATTTGCTTCCACTTATGATGCTCCCAGTCAGGGTTATTGGTGTGAAAAATACCTGCTAAAGCAAATGAGTGCTCTTGGCAACACTTTCTTCAACAAACCAGCCCAGGCTGGAAGTAGGCATCCTATGCTCACCATAATCGCTTCTTCATAAATCCATGTTTGTTAGGTTTAAAACCAAGTCTTTGGGGCCATGTGTTAGTTTTGAAAGTACGTAGCAGACTTGCAATAATTAATGTAAATGCACTGGTAGTCTGTGAACAGAAATCAATAGCAAGGCAGAAGTAGGACAGTGTTACGTTTACCTGGGGGGGGGGGGAATGTAAAACAAATCACTTTGCTAGA
This sequence comes from Vombatus ursinus, assembly GCF_900497805.2. Classification (NCBI taxonomy): domain Eukaryota; kingdom Metazoa; phylum Chordata; class Mammalia; order Diprotodontia; family Vombatidae; genus Vombatus; species Vombatus ursinus. The sequence goes on along the minus strand of NW_020950792.1, from coordinate 2,562,101 downwards.
AGTTTCTGGACTGTTAAACAACACGGTGCCTTAGAAGCTTCTCCACTTTTTCCTTGCTCAGTGACAAGATAAAAAAATCAAGCAGCCTGTTTTTGTTTGCATATTTTCTTCACTTCTTGGTATGCTGCTGCACACTTATAACACGATCTGTTTGGGAGCTTTGTTAACAAGTTGGCCTGTCAGTCAGGGAGAACTTGCTTGCCTCGTTTCCTTGGCATATTGGTTTTGACCCAGCTCTGTGGTATGTGGAAGAAGGAACTCCCATAAACTGTTAACTCTTTAATTTGTTACCCTAAGATTTATGTTGTATATGAAAGATTCCTTCATTATGATTACACACTTAAATAAAACCTAGATATATTGTTCAGACTGATTTAAAGTTGGATTTGTTTCTGAACTAATTTCAAAGAAGGAGATTAGAATAGTTGCCTTGATTTTGAACTGTCCATTTACTTCTTTCAGCTGAATTTAGGGAAGGATATCAGGAAAGACTGACGAGGGTATTTATTTATTCATTTTTAAAAAGTCATATGCTTTATTATATATTTTTACAGTTTTTGATTTGCATCAATTATGTATTGATAAAATTATTGGATTGATTTTTTTTAAAAGACCTACTCTGTAAAGAATGTTTTAAAATGCTCTCTGTCATTCACAGATTCTAGGTGGAGTGACAGTAAGACACCAGCAAGTGTAATTATACAGACTAAGGTATTAGACATACTGTTCATAATTCCTGGCTTTTTATTCAACGTAACTCATTTAAAGTAAATCTGTGGCAAAATTATTATACTGTCACATAGGGAGCTTGTGTATAGATAATTGCAACATATATTATATGAAAGACTGTTATTCAGTGAATATTAATTAAGGTTAAATATGAAAATCTTATGTTTCAAGTTTAAAATGTGATTGAGGTTGGTTAAGATGAGTAATTGTCATGATGAATGAAAACCACTTTTATATGGCTTTCCAATTTAAATGAGGAAATCTTCTTTAATTTATTACAGTAAAAAGAAGAAATGTTTATATTGATTGTAGGTATACTATATATAAACTACATTTTAGAATAAGAAAAAGTATAGGGTTTTCCTATCAACATATCTTGTGTAATATTTCTTGTCTGATAATATCAAATATGCTCTATTCTACCCCTCTTTTGAAGATACCTACATATGGAGTTGTGGAGGGTCTGTTTCATAAACAAGAAAATTGTGATATGTGTATTTCCATTCTCTGCCAAATGTCACACCATAGTCTAGAAATTATGTCATGAAATATGTGAAGATTGATGAGTAGACTTAGAGGGAAATGAGAGGACCTGGTAATTTCAGGCCAGGAGAACATTACTGTTGATCAAGTCCCCTCACAATCAGAAAAAAAAGCCAACTAAATATGGTACAAATTAGAGGAGAATGACTACACTTCATTGCACATTAGCTCTTTTGGGTTTAATCTGATTGGGTTAGGGCTTTAGTAGAAACCATTTTAAATAAAGTCTAGGTTTCTAGTTTATTCTTGTTCTTATACTACATTCTATTTTATATGAGTGAATGAGTCATGGAAAAAGTAATGATAGAAAATCTTAAGGTGGATGGTTTGGGTATATAGTTAATTCTTGATTATGAACCATAATGGAGAACTGCATGAATATGAATGGTGTGGGGTTTTTTTTTTAATGGCACAGTGCTTTCCTTGTTGTCAAAGTCATATTTGAGTACTGAAGACTGACTCTGGAAAAAAAACCTGCCAGTTGATGATGAATTAAAATACTTTTCCTTTGATGCTTGCCCTATTAAAGGCCCCATTTCAAATCCTTAACTTACACCAGGAGGCAGCAGTGAGATTGTTGGGAAGTCAAATGATTCTTTGACAACAACAATATTTTTGTATGAAGGAATGGGGAGGTGACTGGCTCTTAAAGGCTCAGAGTTGGTTTAGAGGAAAGGTAATTATTACCTTTCATCTGTCTCAATTCTAGTCCCCTGCCCTAAACTTCTCCACCACCTTCCCACTCCCAGTTAATTGTCAGTGAAATGCTCCCGGTATCATGGAGAGAATAAAACCAGAGCAAAGAAAGCAAATTAGTGGCACTTTGATAGGTGACTAGGGGGAAATAAGGATTGCTCAGGCAGCTCTTAGATGGGAAAGGTCACTCCCCTTCAGAGCACACAGATAGTCTAAAAGGCACATAGCAAGCTGTCCTGTGGAGAACTAGGAACTGACTATACTTAGTTAGCAATTCTGGGGTCAACTTCTAAAACATTTATAATGAAAAGGGATTCTCAGGCTTTTTACAGAATTTACACAGAAAAAGAATGCAGATTGTATGGTCTCTTGCTGTGCAATGGATGAAATAGTGACTAGCACAAATCCTAGGCAAAACTGGAAAGCAAAGTTTGTCTCTTTTTTCACTAATCTCTTGCACTTGGACAACTAGTATCTTCAAATTCTGAGCCCTTGCTTCCCAGGTTTCATCTCCACCCTACAAGATCCTGCCTTCCTTTGGCAGTTTCCCAGGCTTCTGACCTTTCGCTCTATTACCATTCTGTAAAGGCAAAACATTACACCTCATCCCCTGACTCACATCTTTTCCTTTAACCTTCCTTCCCCACTTCCATGATGACAACTATTTAATCTGATACATCAATCTATGCTTATGTGAATGGGAGAGTAAACCTATTTGCTGCAATCGTTGCTGCCTTCTCCCTTTTCATAATTAATGTGGTGTTGAGAAGCGGTTTTCTCTAAAGTACTGATTCTGATGGTAGGAAGGAGGTTAGATAGGAAGAGATGGTGCCGTGGTAGGCTAATGAAGAGGCATTTTTGAGTATGTGTATCCATCTGATAGCTCTTAAATCATATGAGTAACGTAGCTGCATACCTTCTTTTATGTGAGATATCCTGATTTCAATACTTTTAAGCTTTTTTCCCCCTCAGACAGTGACAACTATATCATACTACTATGTTGTTGGATGGATAACCCATAGAGTTGGTCTGTCAGTCTACTACATATCTTGGACAAACACTATGCATGGACAGTGAGTTAGACCCAGAATTTAGCATGAAGTGGAAAATGAACTGCACTATCTCTGGGAAATTGTGTAGGATTTGTAATCGTTCGAAGTTTCTCGCCGTAACAAAGCTATCTTTTTAATCATTGTTGTAACAGTATTCTTGTGGTGATAGCAGTCATAGAATGCCACAGTTTCCAAAGAATTAAAGTTGACCATCACCCAAAAAGCAATGGAGAGATGCATGATGGGAAGGAATGATTTCTAACATATTTCCAAACAAAAATTATGGAAGAGACTGAGTGTAAATAATGTCACAGAGAGAGAGTTGTGATTGGAAAAGAGAAGAGTCAGTTATATGGCTATATGGAAAAAGTGAGGGTTAGTGGCTAGACAGGTTGTAAAGATGCCATTGACTGTATGCAGTGTCAAGCAAATTAGAAGAAAGCACTATTTATATTGGGTGGATTCTCTGTGGAGGATTTATGGGAGGCATGGACAAGAACAACTCAGCATGGGAGGACATGGATGGCTTACTATTTGCATCATCAGAGAGAATATTTTCATCTACAAGATCACAGAACCATCAAATTATTGAAGAAGAAGATTTAGCTTTTGGTTTCTGCTCTGGATTACTAGAATTCTGTCTCAGAAAGTGGTTTGTATATGAGTTAATAGTCAAATGTTTTGTTGAATTTATGATGTATCAAAGCATAATACCCAGGTTGGGGCTATAGACAATAGTTTCATCCTTGTGAAATCACACAGTACCAGAATTATACACTGTGTGCAATTTTAAATTGTGCTTATTTATACTGTTTTAATCAAAGATTATGAATAACTGAAAGTTCCATATACATCACATATATATGTTAAAGTAATTTTGTTTGTCCTCATGAAAATAGCATTGCTTAATTAAAATTCCCTGCCTCATTGACTATTTCCTTAAAGTACCATTTAAACCTAAATCTGAAAATCCATTTATGGTTATTTTATTGTGATAACTGAGTATTGAGCTTAGCACACTGCCTGGCATATATTAAGCACTTAATAAATATTTATTGTGTAAGACTTATTACAAATAAATATGCAATGCAGAGTTTTTTGCAGGAGGGTTATCATGTATAACAATACCCTCCCATCAGCTTCTATATAGATTCATTTTCTCAGCCAACATGAATTTCACATTCATAACACACACATATGTGCACACACACACCCCTTTGTTTACCCTTTTCATCTCCCACCCAGCATCTGACATGTTCCATTTTCCAATTTAGCAAGCATTTCTTTTAAGCAACTACTATGTACAAAGAATTATGGTAAGTTTTGGGGATGCAAAAACAACGAAAAATGATACCTGTTCTCAAGAAACTTATATTCAATATGGGGAAGGGGGAAAAATGAGACATGTGCACAGATAATAAAAAGTAATTTGAGAAGAAAAAGCACTAGAAACTGGAGCAGAGATGGGTAGTGGTCTCAAGGCATTCCTCACAAGGAAGATGAGGTTTCTGAATGGTGGAGATGAAGAGGGAGTATATTCCAGGCATGGGAATGGCTTGTGTGAATGTAGGCAGGTCTATAGAGTATCTTCTAATATTCCACATACCATACTGAAACAGACTGAATTGTGGTAATGGTTCCATGTTGCTGACCCCTCATAAGATCACAGATTTAGAACTGGAAAGAACCTTAGAGGTCATTTATCAATTCTTTTGTATTAATCTTCCACAGATTGTAAGTTACTACCAGACACACATACATACACACACACACACAAAGTTATATGAATTGTAGTTCTGAAAGATCTGCTTTGCAAGTCTTTTCCTTTCCAGCCAATCCTATATATACAAACTATCTTAAATTATGACCTAAAACAAGATTGTGGTATTTTGACTTTATAATTTGAAGGTTTGTTTGTATCATAAATAACTTGTATTTTCTGCTCAGTTCCACTAACATTAAGTGCTTAATTAAGGCCCAAACATTAAGGGTTATAGAGCCCTGTGTTAAATATGTGGTGGGTGAGATAAAAGTTTAGAAAAAATGTAGTCCTTGCTCTCATGGAGCTTACAGCCATGTAGGAAAATGTGACAAACATGCAGATAACTATAATACAAAATAAATACATATATAAAATAAATACAAATATAATACCACATAAAGCATGTGACATATGCTTTTAAAATGTTTGAAGGAGATAATTTTAACTGACAGAATCAGGGAAAACTTCATGGAGGAAGTTGGATGGCTGAACCCCTATTGTAAATTAAAATACAAATGGAAATATGATGCAAATAGATAATTTGAAAACCTGCCACTAGGGAAGAAGTTGAATCCCCACTGTGGGATAGGAATGAGAATAAGGAGTGGTATACTATGTTAACTATGGAAATGTCTAAATTATTGTAATATACTTAGGTCATTCAAACTGGTTAATCCCAACGTGATTTAATTTTTTTTCCAGATCCTAATATAAACTTTGGTAAAAGTGATAATTTTTCTCCTTTGATGTGATAATACATTTTTATTAAACATATTATTTTAATATTCTTGTTTTTGTTCAGTTGTGTCCAACTCTTACTGATACCATTTGGGGTTTTCTTGGCAAATGTACTAGAGTGGTTTGCTATTTCCTTCTCCAGCTCATTTGACAGATGAGGAAACTGAGACAAACAGGGTTAAGTGACTTGCCCAGGGTCACACAGCTACTAAGTGTCTGAGGACAGACTTGAACTCAGGAAGATGAGTCTTCTTGACTTCAGGCTGGGCACCCTATTCATTGCAACTTCATGTAACTGCCATTTTAATATTCTAGCAATGGAACCAATTTCCTTTTTATAACTAATAAGTCTATAACTAATTTTCCTTTCTTAGCCTGAGCTTAAAGCAGCATGTCCACATATTTCAAGGGTATTTTGCCATTAAGCCCAGAAGGCTTTTTTGCCCACTACATTCCAAATATCAACATTGCAAGGAACAAGATATTTTATAATCAGTCTTTCCTGATCCATACTTATTTCTCCCTGTAAAACCTCCCTTCCTCTCCCCCAAGTATCTCTCCTTCCAAACTTTCATAGGACTTTGTAATTAAATGAGTTCTATTTTGTATTATACTTACTTATATTCATTATCTCTCTTACTAGACTGTTAGCTCCTTGAAGAAAGGGATTCTATTTTATTATTCTTTTTTTCCCTACCTTATCTGTAGAGTAAGGGTTCAGTAAATATCTTTTGAGTGGATAGAAGTTATAGAATGTGACTATAAAGTGACTTATTTTTTATTTTTTCCAAACAAACATTAGGACTTAATCTTTCTAAGTTCTATATCTTTGAAAGGGAGTTACCTTGGGAATTAATCTTAGACATCTACAATGCTTCCATTACAAAAAAAAACCAACTGCAGGACTTCTCTTTTAGAATTGCTTTTAGATACTGCAACATTTTTCTTTTAAATATTCTCTATAGTAGCATATTTTTAGCCTTTATAGGTGGATTAAAATTTTGTAAACCATCAAAAGTCAAGTAGAGTCAAGTGTGGTGAATAAGGTGAATGATTAAGCTGAAATGAGATTAGTCTGGACTGTGATTCCATTAGTGACTTAGAAAGTCACCTGAGAGCACTGAAAAGTTAAATGTTTTGTCCAGGGTCACATAGCTAATATATATCAAAGGTGGGACTTGAACTCAGGGCTTCATGGTTTGAAGACTGGCTCTCTGTGCATTGTGCCCTACACTGCCATGCTGCCTTTCCAAAGTGAATGTAACATAAAACAATTGAGATTTGTTTTCTGCTTTGGAGAAAAATTTTAATAATAATTTTAATAAGACTTCCAAAAGTGTTTTGAATAAAGACAACGTCATAAATATGCAAAGTTTTATAAAGTGATGCCATTGAAGGACAATATTCATTTTGATGTTTCATCATTTTATTAATAAAAATAATAGCTAAGTGCTTTTACATATATCATTTCATCCTCTCAACAACCCCATAAGGTAGGTGCTATTATTATCCCTCTTTTATAGATGAGGAAACTGAAGCAGAGAGAGGTTAAGTGACTTGTCCAGAGTCATGCAGCTGTTTGGTGAGGCAGGATTCACAGTCAGGTCTTCCTCACTCCAAATCTGATTCTTTATCCACTCTGCCACCTAGCTGCCTTATAAAATAATAATGACAGTTGATCATTATATGATGCTTTAAAGTCTGAAAACAGTTTACCTATGTTATCTCTTTTAAGACATCAACACTTAGAGGTAAGTACTACAGAGATCTTCATTTAGCAGATGAGGAAACTGAGGCTCAAATGTTAGAAAAGGCAGTCTATTTTGGTCACAATATGGTTATGCAGTTTGGAAATTCTGAAAGACAAATGAGAGTCTTTTTATTTTATTTTACTTTTAGGAAGGAAATAGAAGAAAAGAAAGCTACTTTTATCTTTGATCATCCAAAGACATACAAATGTTCCTATTTAAAACTCCTCTGAGCAGTCTGAAGTCTTCAGTTTTATTCAGTTACATATGGTCCACCAACTGTTTTCCAGGCAAACATAAACTCACCTGGGAGCCAATAAGAAAGCATGAATGAAAATGGGGGATGTGCATGGGGAAGGCACATTCAAGTAACTTCAGATATTAAAGTGTATAAGTGAGGTATTATAGTATGGCAGAAAGAGCTCTGGATCTGTAGTCAGAAGCCCAGGTTTCACATCTTGCCTCTGTCACTTGTTAATTTTGTGCTCATGGGCAGGTCATGAAACTTCTCTGGATGTCAGTTCCCTCCACTTTAAAATGAGATGATGGATTAAAAGATCTCTAAGATCCTTTTCATGTCTAACTCTATGATCTTATGATTTTTAACCAATTTTCATTTATTCATCAATTATCCATTTGGCCACAACCTTGCCCTCACTCAACTAGAGCAGATTTACTCCAACCTTATACAGCACATCACTTAGTATATAGTAGTTCAGTGACAATTTGTGGGAAAAATTAATTGAATTATAACCATAGAATGGTCTGTTAGGCATTTGGAGTTTGCTATTATTGAGACTATGGTCCTGCCTCTAAAAGGTATATTTGTTTTTTTCATTACTGAAGCAGAACATTGCCTTCATGCAAGCACTTCATGCAGACTGGGTAAAACACCTCCTGAGCAAGCAAACATCATAATTCCTTCTAATTTTTGTTACTTGGAAGTAATAATAAGGTGGCATGGCAGAGAGATAAAGGTATGAGAAGAATGGTGGTTAGTTTGATAGCAATCTGCACCTAACCATTTCAAGTGACTGAAAAGCTGACTCATGACCTCAGTGGACTTATCACCACACTGTATTTATAGACCTGCATTGTGTTTTTAATGCTTTGTTTGTGCAGTAAAGCGTTTCCATACACTAACTTCCTAGTTGACATTTTCCTTTGTTCAGGTATCAGCCACCAATTTCACATCACATTCAGTAGTCAAAAGTTGCCAGGCACTCACTGTAGTATCTTAGGCATGTTTGCAGGAAACTTTTCTGTGTTTTTCAATAGTATTCTATGCTTATGAGTGTTCATTATCTTAAGCCTCACTATTATAAGCACAGCTGTTGTCAACAATCAAGATTCTGTACTTTCTTGGATGTATGCAGCAGAAACAAATCTGCTTTCTTCATTTTCTTGAGGAAAAAAGTACATCAGTATGTCACACATATTTCTTTTCATGAAAAGCCTTCCTTTAAGAATTAGAACATTTAGTTGTGAGCTGAGTCTGGCAGTTACTCAATCAGCATAAAGAATTCCTCCACAATTTACTTTTTTATACTTTATAATTAACTAAGACTATGTCTTCACTGGTGAAGTAAAATGGAGAATGGACCCCATTCAGACCAAAATCTTACTACTGAGGAAAAAAATTCATTGACTTGGCTAACTCAGAATGAGTGTCCCACTTATTGATTTATCTGGTCCCAATCCTCTACTTCCTGGTCAGAGACTTAGTAGGAAAATAAATACATTTTAAAAGAATCATCGGTTTATTTAGCTAATTTTAATATTGTCTAGCTCTCTACAAGTACTAGAATCAGAGGACTTAGGTAATTATTTTAATAATTCAACTTTTACCTCAAGCATCAAGATATTCTGAGCAAAAACTTTTTTTTTGTCTGAATCATCTGACCAATTACCTCAATCTTCTGGTTCACTTTACTAACAAGAGAGTTGACAATGAAGTGATTTCGAGTTCTGAAGCTTTAAAAATGTTTTGCAAAATATTAAGAGATGACATAGCAATAAATACTAATGTTATAACATGCATTTGCTGAGAATTTAATCTGCCTATTTTAATGCTTTTTAAAATTAGAGTTTTTTTTTAAATTAACAGGAATCAAGAGATCAAAGAAAGAGGAAAAGTAAACCATATGTACAAAAATATTTATGGAAGTTTTTTTTTGTGAGGGGATGCACATCAGTTGAGGAATGGTTTAACAATTTATGGCATATAGATGTGATGAAGTACTATTTTTCTATATGAAATGATGAAGGGGATACTTTCAGAAAAACCTTGGAAGACTTGTATGAACTGATATAAAATGAAGTGAACAAAACCAGGAGACCAATTTATATAGCAACAGTAATATTATAAAGATAATCATATTTGAAAGACTTAGTAATTCTGATCAATACAATGAACAACTGCAAATCCAAGGACTCATGATGAAAAATACGGATGGATAATTAATAGACTCAGAGGGCAGATTGACGCATACTCTCTTCCTTCCTTCCTTCCTCCCTTCCTCCCTCCCTTCCTTCCTTCCTTCCTTCCTTCCTTCCTTCCTTCCTTCCTTCCTTCCTTCCTTCCTTCCTTCCTTCCTTCCTTCCTTCCTCCCTGCCTCCCTCCCTCTCTTCCTCTCTACTTTCCTTCCTTCCTAACATGAATAATTAGGAAATTTGTTTTGCATGACTATACATATTTGTAATGGATTTTGTTTTTCTTTTTTTCTCAATGGGTGGGGGGGGTCAAGGGAGAGAGATAATTTAGAAATAAAAATAAAATTGAATAAAAAAAAACCAGACATCTATTTTCTCTCCCTCCCATTCTCCCACCCCACTGGAAAACAAAAGCAAAAACAAATTCCTTGCAACAAATATGTATTATCAAGCAAAACAAGTTCCCTTAGTGGCCATGTCCAAAAATTACCTCTCATTCTACACCCAAATCCATCATCTCACTGTCAGGAGGTAGATACCATGCAGCATTAATGGTCCTCTAGAATAATGGATAGTCATTGCATTGATCAGAATTGTGTGTGTGTGTGTTTAAGTCTCTTTTGTTATAAAATGAAGTTTTGTGATTTAAAAGAAACTGATCTTTGGAGGAAAAGAATCATGATGGGATAGTTTTGTATGCTCACTGGATATGTTCTAAAGACCTTCTGTATTCCATTTCAGTGTTTTTTTGCTAATGAGCAAAAGCTTTTCTTAAGAACTCTGGCAATACTGAACAGTCAGCACTAAGAAACACTCAGGCCACTATCCAAGGGCCCTTCTGGTGCTAATATTGGTAGTTTTCCATAGTTTCCAGCATTTAGGAGCAGTTCCTACTCTTTCCCATCTTTCTAATTTCCTTGAAATATAGTGCCATTTAAAAATACAGAAAAGATCAGAATTTGTAATTGAATACAAACACATGAGATGCTAGTCCCCTCCCACGCCCCAATATGGGCATAGAGACAATTGCTTTATATTGGTGTTAAGGGGCTATGGCTAAGTACTTGGAATGTTCTGTCTAGGCAAGCCACCACATCTTGGATCAAACTCTGAACTACTTACTGGCTTGAATAACTATGCATGTGTGATTTCCTCTGTCATCTTTAGTCCTGAGCCACCAGTTGTGCTGTTGGCACATGGAATCATTGGACCTCCTAACCTTTTTCTCCTACTGCCTTTTTGTATATCTAGCTAATTTAGGAATAGCAGCACCAGCATCCAACAACAAGCATTTATTAGGCTCTGACTTTGTATCAGGCACTACTAAGTACTGGAGATACAAAGAAAGAAAAAAAAGATGGTGCCCGCCATCAAAGAGCTCACATTCTAATGAGGGAGACAAAATTCTAACAACTACATGCTTATAGGATATAAAGATCAGAAGGAAGGTCATAGCAGTGGTATTGGGGCTGAGGAAAAGAGGGAAAGGATTGTTACAGAAGGTCAGATTTGAGCTGTCTTGAAAGAAGCCAGAGAGTCCAGAAGGTAGAGGTGAAGAGGGAGAGCATTCAAAGCATAGAAGATAGTCAGTGAAAAGGCATGGTGTCAAGAGATGGATAGCCATATTTGAGGAATAGCAAGAAGTCTTGTATTAATGGATTATACAATACAGCCAGGTGAGTAAGGTGAAAGAAGACTGAAAAAGAAGCAATGGGTAAGATTGTTAAGGGTTTTAAAAGGAAACAAAGGATTTTATATTTGATTCTGGAGGCAATAAGAAGTCACTGGAGTTTATTCTAAAGGAATTGGCATGGTCAGACCTACAGATTAGGAAGATCATTTCAGTAGCGGAGTGAAGGATGGACTGGAATGGGAAAAAACTTAAGGCAAGGAGAACAACCATTGGGCTATTGCCATGGTCCAAGTGTAAGATTGTGCTAGGTTGTGCAAGTGGAAAGAAGATGGCACACATGAGAGGTGATGTGAAGGTAGAAACAAACAAGACTTAGCAGCAAATTGTATATGTGAGGTGAGTTGAGTTTTGCAGTTGGGTTACTAGGAGGATGGTGTTGTTCTTAATAATAATAGGGAAGTTTGGAAAAGGGGAGGGCTTGGGGGGGGAGTTGAGTGGTAAAGACAATGAATTATGTTTTGGATATATTGAGTTTGAGATGTTTACAGGATATCCAGTTCAAGATGTCCAACAGGCAATTGGTGAGACTGGCAGTCAGGAGAACAGATAAGGTGGGATAGATAGATCAGAGAATCATCATAAAGATGATAATTGATTCTATAGGATCTGATAAGATTACCAAGTGAGATAACTTGTGTGTGGCCTTTTGACTGAGTCCGAGTTTTCACAACAAATACTTTTATTAAAGGGATTTGTTCTGTGAAGTTTAGATTCAGTCTAAGGGCCACACTTGAGGACCTAGAGGGCCATATGTGGCGTTGAGGCCACAGGTTCCCCACCCCTGGCAGGGAGAAGAGAGCCAAGTTCAGAGCCTTGGTGACCCCCACAGTTAGTAGACATGACCCAGATGAATTATTTCCCTCAAAAATAAGTTACCAGATAGCTCTAGGCCACATTTCCACGGGATCTTTCTTACAGTAGTATGATCTCCAAAAGATTATTCACTAATATATAGACTAAAGTGCATTTACTGAAGCAAAATAAAAAAAAGTAAGAGAGACAGGGTTAAGATTCTTCAACAGGCTGTTTTTGGGCCAAGCCTGAAATTTTATCTCTTCTCATCCTTTTCTTCCATTCCTGGTTTTTCCACAGGTGAAAAAATATAACATTTTTTTTTTAAAGGGGGAGTATCTTCTAGTTTCACCTATAGATGTCCTCAGGATAGCCTGCCTTACCTTGTTTCATGCCAAACTTGTTTTCTCTTCCCTTTATTTAAAAAAAATTTTTTTTGAAGTGATACTGCTCACAGTTTCCCATCCTTTTCCTCTGTCATGATTTGCAAATGAGTTAATACTCTAAGATGGATGTGTCCCTGACTACTATTACCCTGATTAGCAAGAAGATTAAGAAGTTATTGTTTTTTATGGTTTCTTGGCACTCTTGGCTTTCTTGTGGCTACTATTAACTTCTCAAAGAAATGGTATTAGGGTAACCTTTAGTTGACAGCTCATTCAAGTATGTGCTAGGGCCTATGTAATGCCTGGAATTGCCTTCTCATATTTGTGCCTTCATTTAATTTGGAATTTTCTTTGACCTTTGTCATATAGTCATAGTCAGCCAATTTTGAAATGATTGCTTCATCTGTAACCAATGGCTTTCTGTGTGTTAAATATAGTCTGTTTCATTTTTCTTCTGACATTATTTGGTGCTCACCATGTACAGAACTCTCCAATTTTTGGGAAGAAAATACTAATTATATAAAGACATAAGATGTCTGTATATTCTTTAAGCCTTTGGCTTTTTTTTTTTAGCTCTTGAATCCAAACCATGTTTTTAAACTTTGTTTCCTCCATCCTAGCCCTTTGTTTCATTTCATGTTGAAATCTAGTATCAAAGTATGTTAACATATGTTGTATGATCTTGTCAGAACCTGCACAGGGCTTCTCTGCTTCTCCATTGTCTATAAATGATATTGGTGCCTATGTTGCAATGATGTTCCTTTTGGTCTATTTGCTTATTCACTTTATGACTAAAGCATGGTCAAATGATTGAGTACCGCCCCCTCCCAAAATGACGTTTCTTGTTGTCTCTGGGCATACGGTGAGACTATCTCCACTGATTTCTTCATTTACATCGTTGAGGAGACCCTGTAAGATATCTTTCCATCAAGTTTATGTCTTCTACTTTATGTTAAGAATGTCGATAAGGCTGTGGTTCAGTTTCTTGAGTCACGTGTCAACTTATTGATTATTGGATAAAGATCACATTTTAAGATCACAATTAGGTTGATGTTTGTAGACTATGTACTATTTAATTATTGACAGTCTGCCCCTTTTCACACCACTCTCCTCATCACTGAAGAAGTGGAAGGATCATTTTACCAATACTGAGGGTCATTTTGAATGTGTGTATTTGCCATGCCAAAAAAAAAGTCACCTGGAGATCAACCATAAGTAATCATATTAATCCTAACCACATGTTCTGAGACTATCATTTTTGGACAGTGGACCCATAGTCAGTTCTGTACTCAAAGCTTTTCCAGTGTAGTAGCTCATGCTCCACTGATACAGATTTTCAGAACCCAGAATCATTTCCACACCAAGAATGAGATATAAACATTGAACTTACAAAAGCCAAGGATATTATGATCAACTAAATTAAAAGCAAGGTATTGACATAACAGTAAATTGAACAAACTTCTGTACAATGTTAGAGTGTTTAAATACTCCTATAAATATGTCTTTTTAAGTTTAGTTTCCTGTCCTACAGTAATGGTAGCTACTGTATTGGTTGGTGAACAAAACTAGTTTCCTTGACTGAGAAGTGAAGACATTCTACATATGACCACTCTCGGTCTATATTTCCTGATCTAATAGCAGAATTTAGGGGCTGAGGAGGAATGTAGACAGGGAGGAGACAATTAGGCTCTGTCTGTCTTAGACTTCCCTAACTCCCCTGGTCCCCAGTTTTAAGTCTTTAGAAAACTCTCTTCTCAGTCCCTGCCCAGTGGGTAGCAGTCCCCTCATCCAGATTCTCTAGAGGCATCCAGGCATCAGCTCCTTGATCTCCAGTTAAGATTAGGGAAAGAGATGGGGAAAAGACTCTCTAATTCATTTCCCAGATCTCCTCCAACATTTATCATTTTCCTTTTTTGCTGACTTTGCCAATCTGAATGGTGTGAAGTGGAACCTCAGACTTGCTTTAATTTACATTTCTCTAATTATTAGTAATTTGGATCATTTTTTCATTTGGGAATTGTTAAGTTGGATATTTTTCCTTGCTTACTGGTATATCATCCTGAGTTCCCCAAAAGAAAATCCCATCCCATATGATACATGTATTTCAACCTTCACACATTTCTGGGAGGTTTATATTTTATATTTCAATTAATAGAATTTATTTTTTCAGTAAATATGCATAAAATATGTAGCATGATCATATCCTTATTAAGGATGATTAATATAGAGAAATGTACTACAATAGATTTAGATTTTAGAAAGGTTTGTGCTTTACATTTCATTTAATGGAATTTATTTTTCAATATATATACATAAAATATATAGCACAATTATATTCCAATTTAAGACAATGCAGAGAAATGTACTCTCTTAGATTTAGATTTTAGTAAGGTTTGTATTTTATATTTCATTTAATGGAATTTATTTTTCAGTAAGCATGCATAAAACATGTAGGATGATCATATGGCTATTAAAGATGATTAATTCAGAGAAATGTACTCTTTTGGATTCTTTGGCTTTATGGTATCATATGGTATGTAATCAACTACAGTCTGATGAGTACTGAACCATACTCATTATTGAAGATGTTTAGGCTTAGGCTTAAGCTTCTCTGTTGCCCAGTATTATTTTAAACTGTATACAGACTGAGAAAATTCATGTGAAATATAATGTATCTGGAGAATATGCATCATTTGAATCTGCCAACTAATAAGTGTACTAAGTGCCAATTATATACCTAGCAACATACTATATGATGTAGAATAAGAAAGAAGTATATTACATGGGCCCTGCCTACAAGAAGCATAAGCAGAAAGTTTTGTAAATGTTATTTTAATTTTGTAAGATAACAAGCACTTATTATTTATCCTTTCTATCTTCTCCCATTAAAAAAAGAGAAAAAATCCTTTTTAACAAATATGCACAATCAAGAAGCAAACATATTACTACAGTGGCTGTGTTCAAAAATGTATGTCCCTGGGGCAGCTAGGTGGCACAGTGGATAGAGCACCGGCCCTGAAGTCAGGAGGACCTGAGTTCAAATCCAGCCTCAGACCAAACACTTGACACTTACTAGCTGTGTGACTCTGGGCAAGTCACTTAACCCCAATTGCCTTAAAAAAAAATAACAAAAATGTATGTCCCATTCTTCATCTTGGGTCCATCAACTTTCTACCATAGGGGGCCAATGTATATCATCATAGATCCTCCAGCATAGTGATTGTTTGTGGCATTGATCAGAGTTCTTAAATCTTTCAAAATTGTTTTACAATGTAGTTACAAACATCTTTGCAATGTTGTTATCGTATTAATTGTTCTCCTGGTTCTACTCACTTTACTCTGCATCAGTTCATACAAATCTTTTCAGGTTTCTCTGAAGCTGTCCCTTTTCTCATTTCTTATGGCATAATAGTATTCCATTACATTCATAAATCATAATTTTTTCTGACATTCTTCAATTGATGAGAACTCCTTTAGTTTCTAGTTCTTTTCCACTTCAGAAACAGCTTCTATAAATATTTTTCTACATATGGATCCTTTCTCTCTTTCTTTTCTTTGGAGCATAGATTGAGTAGTATCAAAGGATGTGCCAAGTTAGTACCTTTTTGGGCATAGTTCCCAGATTGCTTTGTAGAATGGTTAGACAACTAACAGTTCCACTAACAGTGCTTTAATATGCCTGTCATTTCCCAGATGGCCTCCAACATTTATCGCTCTCTTTTTTTGCCAGCTTTGCCAATCTGAATGGTATGAGGTAGAACCTCAGAGTTGCTTTAATTTGCATTTCTGTAATTATTAATAATTTGGATTTTTTTCATTTGGGAATTGTTAAGTTGGATATTTTTTCTTGCTAATATCCTTTGATGATTTATTAATTGAGGAATGACTCAATCTTCTAAATCTGAATCAGTTTCTTATCTAAAAAATGAGATCTTTATCAAAGAAACTTGCTGCAAAAGTTCCCCCCCCCCCAGTTAACTGTTCCCTTCCAATTTCAAGTGTATTGGTTTTGTCTGTGCAAAATTTAAAAAAAAATTATACAATAAAAATTATTCATTTTATCTTCTATGATCCTCTGTAATTTTTGTTCATTCATGAATTCTTCTCCTATCCATTGATCTGAAAGGTAAAACCTTCCTTGCTCCTTTAATTTGTTTATTATGTTACCTTTTATGTTTAAGTCGTATATCCATTTGGACTTGGGTTAAGCTCATTAACTTTGAGCTAGTCACCATCTATGCCTCTGTCAACTTTCTAAGGCAACTGCCAATCTGTATTGATAAAGCAAATTTCCTTATCTGTGAAAGGCTGCTAGGTGGTGCAGTGGATACAGTGCTGGGCCTGGAGTCAGAAAGACTCATCTTCAAAAGTTCAAATCTTGGCCACATCACTTACTAGCTGTGTGACCCTGGGGTGCATCACTTTACCTTGTTTGCCTCAGTTCCTCATCTGTAAAATGAGCTGGAGAAGGAAATGGCAAACCACTCCAGTATCTTTGCCAAGAAAACTTTATGTGTGCTCACGAAGAGTCAGACATCACTGAAATGATTGAACATATCAGTGAAATCACTGTGGTCCCACCCACATACAAAAACACTGTAGGAAGACTCACCAAATACTTGACTATAAATTCTTCATTTTAAAGAGGTTTTTTTTTTTATAAAGTAAAAGATATTCAACTTTATGTATGTTAAGTTAAAATGTGTATTTGACTAACTGTGGTGGAATCAACAAGTCAATTAGCATTTTATTAAATCCTTGCTGTGTCAGAGGCACAGTCCTAAGAACCAAGAATACAAATGAAAGCAGAATGAAAATCAGTCCCTGCCCTCAAGCAGCTTACATTTTAACTGGAGAAGACTACACATAAAAGGAAGCTGAAAAAGGGATAGGGACTGGTCAAAGGTACCAAGCTTGGGGGTATGGCAGAGAAAGTCCTGAGTGAAGCCTGGGGAGGAACAAGAGAGGATTCAGGTGCTTCCACAGGGTGAATTTCAGGGCTGGAGTAAGTTTCCTGGACTAAGAAGTTTCTGGAGCTTGATGAAGTCCAGAGTGCAGTCTGCAGAGATTGGTGGCAGGGATTCATTTTAAGAGGATTTCAAAAAAAAATAAAGGAAAAGATATTCAGTGTATTGCAAGTTAAACTCTGTATATGTATACTTCACCAACTTAGTGGTGAAGAAAGAGGTAATATTACCAGGACTAGCTGGCATTGGGGAAGTCCAGGTGGATAAAAGCACCAGGCCTGGAGTCAGGAAGACCTGAGTTCAGATATGACCAGAGACACCTACTAGCTCTATGACCCTGGGCAAGTCACTTAACCCTGTTTGCTTCAGTTACCTCATCTGTAAAATGACCTGGAGAAGGAAATGGCAAACCACTCCAGCAGCTTTGCCAGGAAACTCCAAATGGGTCATGGAGAGTCAGATATTACTGAAAATGACTGAACAGCAAGTGCAAAAATGAGGAGTGGGTGGATTACTCTCTAGTCCATTACCAAGGAGGCAGAGGTTGGAGGTGGGGGAGTCGCTTGAGTTTGGGAGTATTGAGCTGCAGAGGAGTAAACTGATAGGCTAACTGACTAAGTCCTGTACCAATATGATGAACTCATGGGAAGCAAAGTAGGCTGTGGTGGGAGGTGGGGAGATCAGGTTGTCTAAGAAAGTCAAACCAGTCCTAGTTGAAAATGGAACAGACTCAAGGTTCTGCGCTGATCAGCAGTGGGGCTAGGACCTGTGAGTAGCCCCTCCACTCCCAACCTGAGTGAGATAAGACCTAGGTCGGGTGACTACCTTAGCATAGTAAGTATAATCCTTTGTTAGATAGTCTAGAGGTGTTGTTGGTTAAAGTTGTTATTTAGAGCTGTGGTCTCCAAACTTTTTTGATCATATATCTCTATCAGTAAAAGATTTTTGCCCACATCCCTAGTATATGTATGTTTATTTGTATATGTATTATATATTTGAATTACATTATGGTTGTTGTGACACATAAAAATGCAAATTAAGAAGATGAGATAAAGATGAAAAAAATTTAATTGAAAATTAAAAAAAATTATTTCATTTATTAATAGTACAAAAGTGAAATAAATAACATTTATAATTTTCTTTTATTTTTATTTATCATTAATAAAGTAAGTCCCTTTCCTCTTGCTAAATGGCTAGTAATTATTAATAATAATTTTCAGTGAGAGCAATGTGATGGAATATGCTTCACTGTATTTGGGGAAAAAACATCCTAATCTTTTGAATATCCTGGGGGGATAGGCTGGACTTGTGAATCAAAATTGTTAGTAATGAACTGTCCAGCTAATTTGATCAATGTATCCAGCAAACCAGATACATCTTTCTCAGATACTTTTTATTAAAGATACACAGTATAATAAAAAATAGGTAATAATGGTCAGTAGATATGGACTTTCAGAAGGAATCATGAATCAATAGACAACTATGAATTTGTCTTCATCACAATCATACAACCTCAGCCCCTCAGGGCATTTAAGCCTAATTGCAACCCCAAAAATGTCTCTCTTCTCCCCCACCCCCCAACAAAAGGACATCTTCAACTGGGGTAACCAGTCATGTGTTTAGGAGCTAAGATTGCCTCCCCTCCTTTGTCTAACAAATGAGAGGGGTTATTAAAAATTTCCAAAGCTGATGAAACTGCTAATTGCCAGTTCCAGTCTTCTGGCCTATGTGAGATCATTCATTTTGGGTGAAGGAGAGATCCCAGTGTCCACTGGATAGGTTTCACCATGAAACTTCTTTTTTTTTTTTTGCTCCAATTGATCAAAGAATAATAATTTTAAAATTGTAATTACAGTTAGAACAAGATGTTTAAGTTTTTTTTTTCTAAACCCACCTTCCCTTCATCATCTCAAAACAGTAAGAAATGCACTAAATAAAGTGAGAGCAAGAAAGACAACAACAATACAACAAATATGGAAAATCAACGTATTTTCTACCAGGGAAACCTCTGAAAAACTCAGAGAGAAACTGAAAATATGAGCAATCAACTTTAAAATGGCCTCAGTGAAAGGGATACATACTAGGAGGCAAAAAAGATGTGAAAATTCCAGAGGAAAAGAATAACACTGGAATAAAAATGAGACCTTATCCCTACCTCCTCCAATGAAGATGGCAAAACTACAGGAACATCTAGCCTGGGGTAGGAGATGAATAAATGAGATAAAGGAAGAAATAAGAATGGGAATTATAGCTTTTAGAGAAGAATTTTAAAAGACAAAAAGAGAATAGATTATTTAGAATAAAAAATAGAGAATTTCTATGACAATGAATTTACTGAAAAAGAAAGTGGCAGATTTGGAACTCAAAAACAAAGAGATTTAAAAAAAGATTATGAGACATTCTCCAATATATAAATGAACCAACCTCAATCACTCTATCCAAAAAGATCAATCCATTTAGTTATACAGGAGTACCTTTTACATTTAATTTACTCTGGAGATTGAAGGGTAGGGAGGAAAAATGGTGAGTCTCAGAATAAAAATCAACTTAGCATTAGATCTTCTATGGCATATCGAGGGTTTTTCTTTTCTTATTAACTGTAAAGCAGCTGAATTATAACACATTCATGGCTGAAATGGACTCCTCCATGCTTTTTTGTCATAGATATGTAGGGTCTCAGCTAAGTAGCTATCCAAAATAATGGGTAATTTCAAAACTATTTTGAGAAAAATGTTGATCTTTCTAAAATTTTGTTTTGGGAAAATTGTTGAACCTAGACTCACACATTCCTATGGACCACCTCACTGTAGAAGTAGAATGGTCTAGAAATCAAAGATTTAGAGCTAGAAGGATCCTTTGTGGTCCGTAAACTGTCCTCATTCTATAAATTAGGAAACTGAGGTCCAAAGAGAATAAATGCTCGCCCAGAATAAAAAATGTTCATAGTAAGGTGGCCAAACTCTGATTTGTGATTTCCTCTGCCTCCAAATCCAGGGCTGTCTTTCTGGGCTTTGAAGTTGTCATGTCAGAATGTGACCTCAGCTTCCTACATGTATGTATCTAAAGTACATGGATCACTCTGTAGTCAATCATAAGGGAATGTTGGTTTATCTAGGCAATAGTCAGAGTACTTGACCATGTATTGATTGGAATCCAGCACTTGCAAAAATCTTATTTGAGAAAGACATTTGATATTTGGGAGAGACAGCTTAATGCACATTAAACTTTGTCTTTCTCTAGGTTTCTAAGCTTAATCTTTCTTTTAAATTAGCTTATCAGAAAGCTATGAACCCAAACCACACTATTTTAGTTGTTCCCAGAAATGTCTTCCTAGAGTTAACATTTGATGTCATATCCACAGTTTTTATAACGTACTTTTGATGAAAAATTCCTGCATTTAAAAAAAAAGTATAGTTGAAGTCACTGTCCATTATTTTATCAAATACTTCTATAGTTCAGTTCTTTGATGGATTTGTTTTTAACATAAAGTTAAATACAAAAATAGAGCCTGACACAAAGTAGGCTCTAAATAAAAGCTTCTTAATTGATTGATTTCATCAATGTGGGTTCTCCCTCCAAATATGCAAATGCAACCCATCCATGCCTATTTATCCTATGACTCTTGTCCACGTTTTCATATAAATCCTCTACAGGATAGCCACCCAGTGTGCTGAGGGATTTCCTAGCATGTTGCATGGATACCATATCTTTGGCTGCCCTTATCCCTCATCATTGTCACATGACTGGCCCATTTCCCCCCGGTCACATATCTCTCTGATGAAATCTTTTGTACTACTCTCCTTGCTCAATTGTTGGTTGGGTAATATTACCTAATATCCCTTATATAAATAACTATCTACATCATAAATTCCTCCCAACATTCAGTGCCAGACAAAAGTTTTTCTGATCAAATGAACTTGTATACTACCTTTTGTGAATGAATGAAAACTATATAACCTACCATGTTTTTCTTTAGCCTTAACAGCTAGGGAGCTTACAGCTGAATTCACAGCTTATATATAATAACTAACTTATTACAACTACATGCTAAATCCATTTTGCAGATATTTTTAAATTTACTTTTGTTTTGATGCTTTTTGAATTGTCCTTTTTAATGTATGATCTTATTTTGTATAGTGCCTCATGGAGTACTGGGAACATCACTAAACCAGGGGTCAGGAGGAACCTGGCATGGGCACTAGCTGTGATCTTGTGAACTAGTCACTTTATCTTTTGGAGACTCTTTGGTATCATCTTTAAAATGCCTCATCTCCATAATCCTAGTATTTTAGGATGTCATTGTGAGGATTAAATGAGAGAACATATGTAAAGCACTTTGTAAATCCATGTAAGTGTCAGTTATCAGCACGATCATTGTGATGCTATTGTTGGTAAATCTATCACATTATTAGTATGTTATTACTATTAGAATTGTTGGAATTGGTTGAGGATACAAATCACAAATATAGGAATAAAATGTCTGTAATCTGCTATTATTATTGTTGTTATTTTACTATTATTGGAAGAAACTGGGGAATAAATCACAAATATATATATATATTACTATTTTTGCTATTTCTTAAACTATTATTTTTTAATATTATTTTTACTATTATTAGAATAAGCTGTCACAAATGTATACATAAAAATGTATCTGTAACCTGTATTTCTTCTTGTCTTTACTCAGTGTTCCTATCCAATCGATAACTCATCTTCAGTAGTTCATTATGCTGCCTTGGAAAGTAGCTATTTACCATAGATCTTCAAACTAGTGGCTAGATGACTCTTTCTCCCCCAAGATGGGATTTTGTTTTCAGCAAGGGTTTGGATTAAGAGATGACTGAGATCCCTTACAGTGTGAAAATTCTTTGATCATCAATCTGGACTCTGGGGTAATGGGTTATACATTTTCCTCTAGGCAGCTTGGACATGGAATTGGAGGTCTCAAAGTTCAATTCTTGCCTCAGAGACTTACTAGGTATGTTACATTAAACAAATCACAACCTCTCTAAACCTCAGTTTCCTCATCTGTAAAATGGGGATAATAATAGCACCTACCTCACAGGGTTTCGAAGATTAAATGAGATAATGTGAAGCAGTTTGCAAACTTTCATGTCCAATATGAATGTTCTTATTGTTGTTAATTAGAAAAAAGTGTTTCTTAATAGAAAACCTACATTCTAATGAAAATTCTTGTTGTGAAAACTTGGACTCAGTCAATAGGCCACACCCATGTTTTCTCATGGTTATTATTATTGTTGTTGCTGTTGTTGTTAGGAGAAAAGTGTTTCTTAATAGAAAATCTATGTTCTAATGAAAACACTTGGTGTGGTATAATATACTTTTCAAACCTTCATGTGCTTTATAAATGTTAGCTATTGTTATTGTTAAGAGAAAAGTGTTTCTTAGTAGAAAACCCATGTTCTAATGAACACACTTAATATGAGGAATTACTGTATATTGTGGTAATAGTGACAATGCTACCAGACTTAATTTTCTTGTGAGGTAGACCAACTTTCTTTTGGAGAAGATATACAATAGCACTTAGCTCAAGGCTAAGGAAACAAAGTAGAAGATTTGATAGGAGAAAAAAAGATAGTGATGTAGGGAAGAGGAACACCAACTACACCACTTAAAGTGTAAAAAGTTACTACTTGGGTTACTGTTGAAGTTTTGGTTCTAATTTAATAACATTTCCAGGTACTTGTTATTATTTAGCAAAATAGTAAGTCTAGATATTTTATTCCTAGCAATTAGGTTATTTTCCAAGTCTGAAAAAAAAAAACAAAAACAAAAACCCAAAGCAAAACAGAAAAGGATATTTCCCACCTCTTAAATCCACAGATTAGAAGTGGCTGAATTTTAACACTTGAAAGTTTACAATTCTCTGTTTGAAAAATATTATTAAATTACAAAATAATATGTAATTAAATCAGCTTTGTTTTTTCTTAGTAAAGACCTTTGCTTAGTTTTATGTTGAACTATATTGCCTATGGCATTATGGAATTGAGTCAAAAATTGTTTAACTAACTACCTAGTGTCTTCATCTACTCATTTTAAAATGGCTTTATGAGAGATACATCATTCTGGGAAAACCAGCTTTCCTTTTTATAGAATAACTAAATAGGTGAATGCTGGAGAAGTTCCTAAGAAAATAATTTTTTCTTTTTAGCAAACTCAGAAGAGTAAAATGAAATGAACACACACACACACACACACACACACACACACACACGGCTTTACATTTTGAAGGAAAATAACTGAAAATTCATCTTACTCTATTACTTTTGGGACAAAATAATAGAAAGTGGCAATATTTCTGTCTCACAAACACTGAGGTTTCCATTACTAGAAATGTCCAAATAAAGGCTAATTGGTTATTTATTAGATAGGTTTTTATTAAATATTTTAAAATTAATTTTTATTAACTACAATCTCCTTCCCCCCCCCAATCCTATCCTCACCCTCTATCCCCATTCAAAGAAATTTGTCCTGGTAACAAATTTGCACAGTCAAGCAAAATTAATTTCTGCAATGACAATGATATCTTACCTATCTATTTATCTATCTTTCTATCTATGTATCTATGTATGTATATGTGTGTATGTATGCACATATGTATGTGTGCATATGTATATATGTGTTTGTGTGTGTATGTGAATCAGCACACTAAGTTCATTATATGAGATGGTTTTAAAGGTAACTCTTATGCAGTGAAGCTGTATTAGATGACCTCTAAGGTCCCTTCCAAATTTAAAATTTTATGTGTATATTACAAATAATGTGCTTCCAAGTCAAGGTTTTGCAGTGACTCCTTTAAGGAATAAATAGATTTGCGTTCTTTCTATACCCAGAAATTTGGAATAAGGATAGAATGCCAGCCTTATGGTCAGAAAGACTGGTTCAAGTCTTACCTCTGATACTTATTGGACAAATCCCTTAACCTCTAAGACTATATAAGTTGCACCACAGTTGCTAACCCACATTGTTAGAGAAAATCTCACTAAGATTTTCCTACTTCAATAAAATCAGAGGTTTGTCCCCCCCTAAAAAAGCACATATCAATGTGCTTAAGCCCTTAAAATATAAGTTAAAGACATAATACTTTGCAATCATGTTACACAATTAATTTCTATAATAGCTCCTTTCCTTTTAACTAGTAACAAATTCTTTTAATGATTACTGATTTACAGTACAGTTTGAAATTTGGCACTTTTTTCATTATTACCCTTGATATAAGTCATCTTTTGTTTTTTATTTTTTTTCTAGCTTTATACAATAATCCTTTTATAATTTAATTGGTATAGCATAGAATAAGTAAATTAATTTAGGTAGCATTACTGTTTTTATTATATTGACTCAACCTATATTTCTCCAATTATTTAGGTCTGTATTTTTTCCAAAGTTTTTTTTTAATAGTTGGATTCATATAATTCCTGGATATCTCTTGGTAAATAGACTCAAAAATATTTTATATTGATTTTGAGTTATTTTAAGTGAGTTTTTTTCTTTCAAGATGTTCCTGCTGGGTTTTCTTGGTTATATACAAGAATATTGATGATTTGTGTAGATATATATCTTTCAACTTTTCTGAATTTATTCTTTCAATTAATTTTTTAGTTGATTCTTTAGGATTAAAAGTAAATCATCACATCATCTGCAAAAAGCTATAATTTCTCTTTCTTTTTGCCTATGCTTATTCCCTTGATTTTTCTCTTGTCTAATCACTATAGTTAGCATTTATAGGACTATGTTGAATTGTAGTGGTGATAATAGGCATCTTTGACAAACCCTTTCTTCTTAAATACTGCAAAAGTAAACTTCAGACTTTCTCAATTGACCTAACACATTCTGAATTGCTGGAGCCTAAAGTTATGAGGTTTTACTCTAATTTCTACAAAACAATGTGCTACTTTTCATATTACTGAAGGTAAAAACTGACGATCATTTCTTATGGTTGTATATGGAGAATTGTAGGGAACATAGAGAAGAAAACCAAACCTCAGAGAGGTTGAATTACTATCCTGAGGTCATGTACTAAACAAGAGCCACCATGTCCTAAGACTTTAAATCCAGGATTCTTTCCACTATACCACATTGCCTAAATTGTCTAATTTACTGGAGATTAATAACATCACTATGTAGGGCAACCAATTTGTTTTTCTTCCTTTTTTTTTTTTAATTAAGGCATTAACTATTTTCGTTTCAGGAAAAGTTCTTGAATCTAAAAAACAAAATAGTATTTATTAAGTATTTAGTATGTGTTAGGCAGTATACCAATCATTGGGGAAACATATAAAAAGCAAAGCAGTCGCTGCCCTCAAGGAACTTATATTCTTGAAGGTGGTGGCCAGGGAGGGGTGTTTTAGTCAAAGATGGTGAAGGAGTAGTGAGTGGGATCATAGGGCAATTGATGGACATGTCCTTTTCAGGAATGGGTATGCTGATTTGAATATTGTTTCCAGAGCTAGAAGTGGAAAGGAGTGGGTTGGGAAGGGTACACAGATGGCAACATTCCATGAAGATGGCTGGGGAGCAATTTTGGGTGTCTGGGATGGTCCTTGTTCACAAATCAGAAGCCCCTGGGCCACAGAACAGGAGTTTGGAGTGCAAATTTGGAGGTGGAGGGTGGAGTGAGGTCCCTGGGTCCAGAGTATTATGTATTTGGAGTTTGCTTTTTTGGAAATTTTGGAAGTTCCATGGGTAGACTTTCATAAAAAGAGATCCAAACATTCCCCACTTTTAGACTCCATGGCTTCCTGGAAACCATGGATACATGGCTTTGTGTGTCCAAGTATTATCATTGGGATCAATAAATATGTGGACAAAAGTGATAGGAAATGAAGCTTGAGATAAGCTAGTCTTGATTGAGTGGAGTGGCAAAACCTGGCAAGCTGAAAATCAGGGAATGTATCTACATGTGGGGGGGGGTATGTTGGAAGGAAACATTATACTTGAACTCAGAAAGTGCGGACTTGGATTTTAATACTACCATTGTGATGATGGGCAAATCACTTGGAATGACACTCCATGACACTCTGCCTACTCTTGTATAAAATAAGTGACAACATTTGTATCACCACCCTCACTGACTTCTTGTGAGGAAAGCCCTGTACAAACTGTAAAGTACCATTTCATTATGCACTCTTAAAATTATCATCTCATTTAAATCATTGATTGCATACAACCTAAAAAAAAATCAGAATGTGAATGAAGACTTGCTTTTCACTTTTAGAAATATCTTTTGAAAAGCATCTTAAGATATCAGATGGTGCAAAGGTTTCCTTCATCCACTACCTATTCGATACCCTTCATTGACTGATTGGGAAGCATTGCACCAAATACCTGGTGGTGTGGGATAGTGGTGTGTTTATTGCAAGGTGATAAAGAGAACGGTGGTCTGATGCTGAGAAATTTCACACTGTGATTTCTGTTTGCTGCATGGGGAAAGGCTGGATTGCAGGATGTCACAGCACATCTGCCTATCGATAAGAATGGCTCTGTGAGTTTTTCGTTTCTCTGCAAAATGTTCTAAAAATGTGTTACTATGTATAATACATATTATACCATGTATAATAAGTTTTGCTGAGATAATGGTGACATCTGAATCAATTATGTTTCTTGTATCTTCTGAAATCCAAACTACAGATCTTCCAAATTGAGGCAAGTTTTCTACTACTCAGAATGTTAAACACTCGAAAGTTTGGACAATGAAACAGATGTTTTAGGGGTGTGTGTGTGTGTGTGTGCATGTGTGTGTGTGTGTGTGTGTTCAATATTTCTAGTTTCTGTAATGGTCTGCTTGTCTTTCTTCTAGCCTCTGCAATCTCTACACCTCATAACAAGGTCTACTAACACTGCTTATAGGCTTAGCTTTGCCCCACACTCTGTGAGTAATCCTGTCCCTAAGGATAGAATATAAGAAGGCTTAGGTCAGCTACTCACTGGCTCAGCATCTAGTCTGTCTTGATGGAGCTCAGTTCCTTGCATGTAAAAAGTGCCTAATCAATGTTCATTGAATGAGCAGATTAATGAATTAATGTTGCTACTGACCCATTCTGAACTTGATAGCCCACTTCTTCCAGGAATAGTGTCTATGCCTTGTTCTACTATGACCATTTCTTATGTGGCATACTAATTCTTTCAGGTGTTAGGTTTTCTGTTTCAGGGACTTAGTCTTAATTAGGTTTCCTACATTTGCTAATGTCCCAATGTCAGCCAACCATTTGCCTACATGGACCAGTGTTGCATAGTGTAGTGAATGAAATATTGAACTTAGAATCAAAAGGACTGCATTCCATGCCTCCCTCTGCCACTGGGTGATTTGGGGGAAATTAATCTTGCTGTCAATAGGGGAATAAATCCTAAGGCACTGAAATGAAGATATACTCTAAATTCCACAATCTCTACCCAATAGCTGACCGTGAAATGCTAGATAATCCCTACTGTGTATTTGAGTAAAGAATATCTGTTTGGGGGGCAAAATGGCTATTGAGGAGATGGTTGGAGAGTCAGGTATGAAGTGAATCATGGATTGGGCAAGCAGTCACTAATCAAGAAGGGAGGGGGTGGGATGTGTTAAGGTGGAAGTTTCTCCAGGGCAGGAAGGGCGAGGGGAGGTGATGCCCAGAGAGTAAATTTACATTATTTGGTAGCATGTGCCATGTGACTTTTCTTTTCTCTCCAATATATTTTTATTTATTTCATTAAATATTTCTCAATTACATGCAAAAAAATTTTAACATTAACTTTTTAAAATTTTGAATTCCAGATTCTCTTCCTCCCTTCTCCTTGAAAAGGCAAGCAATTTGATATAGATTATACATGTGAAGTCATGCAAAACATATTTCTTTATTAGCAATGTTGCAAAAGAAAACACAGACAAAAAAAGGAAAGAAAAAGAAGATTTAAAAAGTATACATCAATCTATATTCAGATTCATCAGTTCTTTCTCTGGAGGGTGGATAGCATTTTTAATCATAAGTTCTTTGGAATTGTCTTGGATCATTGTATTGATCAGAATAGTTAAGATGTTTACATCATCATATAATATCACTGTTACTGTGTACCATGTTCTCCTGGTTCTGCCTGCTTCACTTTGGCCTTGTAACTTTTCAAGGAGCTGCCATGACAAACTTCAAGTTTCTACCTATGGAGACTAGACTAGGTAGAGGCGTGTTTGGATTGGTAGAGATGCTGCTAAACTGAAATAGCAACTTTTTTTCCTTTGACCCAAATAAAAATCAGTTTGTTAGCACAGCTACAAGTAGTTATGGGTTAGATAGGATGCTCTTGGCAATCATAGTACTAGAGTGAATAGCAAAAAGATGGTTGGAATCAGCAAGGATGCCCATGTTTGGGTCTAGGACCTTTTAGACAATTAGTAGAGCACAGCCTCCAGGGATTTTTTTAATGTTGTCATTTTTGCATGGAAGACAAACCAAGTCAAAAGGGGAAATTTATAACAACCAAACTACAAAACCTTAGGCCAAAAGTGGCTCCAGATTTCTGTAATGCCTCTAGAAGTCTCTTGTTGGGAGGAGGTTACTAAGGTCAACAATTCAGAATCCTACAGTTTTCCTCAACTACTCAGTGATGGAAAAAATGCTTTTGCAAGTTTTGATCTGCCTCAGGTGTTAGTGACCACTCACAGACCACAGTTCTCTGGCCAGTTTAGAGAATGTGCATAGACATATAACTCTGGACTCCCAATCACAATCTGTGTTAACCCCCAAACAATTTGAAAGGCAGAAAGTTAATTCAAAGAGCCGAAAAGGTGATGAAACAAAGAGAACCACTTTTTCTGCTGCTTGGGAGTTCACCAACCAGTGAAAGTCTCCTGGAGATAGAATTATCATACAATCAGTCTAAGAGGCTAAATCTCTTGTGAGGATGGATTTATAGGCCTAGAGTGGATTAGTGCCTCTACAGGAGAATAATCCTACTCTATCCACAGGGACTAAGGACAGCCTTCTAGAATTCCTAGTTTTAAAGAGTGGAGATATCATGTGTGAATACTCAATAAAGGTGTTAACCTTTAACCTCAAGGCCTCTGCATAGTTTCCTTGTTCATTAAATTGTTAGCTGCATCAGCAGCAGGCAATGTGTGAAGCCTGGCTAGCCCTGAACCCAGCCCAGAGGTAAAGCAGGAGCAACGTGTTTCACCTGGTAGCCTGCTCATGGCACTCACCGTGAAGCCCCAGTAGGAAAATGGAGGGGTGGAGTAGCTTGGCACCAGCCTATAGTATGGCATATGTGCCTCTGTATTCCTCAGTCCCCCATCTGCTGCAATGGAAATGATAGTGACTCCTGGTCTGGCTTCTTTTACTATTCTGTACCTTTCCTTCTGCACCTTTGTTTTGGGGTCACTCCTCACTATCGGAATCATTGAAGGAATGAGGGCAATTGGGTTGTGGTTTCTTTGTTTGTTTTTGGAGAGGGATATAGATGAAGATCCAGAATAAAGAGGGTACAATTGAGGTGTGGTAGAAAGAGAAATGCATTTACAAATAGAGTACCTTTGAGCCTCAGTTTCTTCACTGGTAAAATTAGGGAGTTGTGCTAGATAATCTTCAAGGACCTCTCTGGCTGTAAATTGTATATCTAGAAGAATAGAGGTGAATTAATCCTTTCACTTTCTAGGATTTGGAAGTAGGAACCTTAGAAGTTATATTTATATATTTTAAATGATTAATAAATCAAATAAATTTACCTTATGTCTTACTCATAATACACTCACACCCCAAAATGTTCATAGTATAGATACAGGGGCAGGTGAACGGTACAGTAGATAGAGTGTCAGGCTTGACTCTTCTTCCTGAGTTCAAATCTGACCTCAGACACCTACTGGATGTGTGACTCTGGCCAAGTCACTTAACCCTGTTTGCCTTAGTTTCTTCATCTGTCAAAGAATTGGAGAAGGAAATGGCAAACCACTCCGGTATCTTTGCCAAGAAAATGACAAATTGAACAACAACAAAGAAAACCTAACAAAAAAACCCTAACAAATAGTGGTTACAAGGCCAGCCTCAGAGTCAGATGAACCTGAATTCAAGCCTACCTCTTGCCTCTGGCTGTGTGACCTGAAGGTAATAATAATAATAATGATAATAATAATAATAATAATAATAATTATTATTATTAGCATTTTTAGAGTGCCTATTATGTTCCAGGCACTGTGCCAAGTCCTTTACAAATATTATCTTCCTCGATCTTCTCAACAACCCTGGGAGATAGGGGTGCTATTATTATCCCCATTTTACAGATGAGGAAACTGAGGCAAGACAGAGGTGAAATGACTTGCCTAGGGTCACACAGGTAGTCTGTGTCTGAGTCAGGATTTGATCTCAGGTCTTCCTGACTCCAGACCCAGCACAGTTGCTGAACAGGTGCTGATCTGCATTGGCAGCAGGAATTTCCATGAGGGGATGCTCCCCATACCAATGAAATCATAGGTCTTAATGACTATACAAGTAAAACCAAAGAATAACCATAACAAAACAATCAAAACTGAATTCTGTGAAATTATGATGACCAAGCTTGGCCTCAAAGAAGAGATTTGAGAAGGTGCCTCTCCCTGCTTCTTTGCCAAGGACTCTGGATGTTTATTACTGCATAGAATGCCAGACTTTTTCAATATGTTACCTCATTTTGCTAAACTCTTTTTGTTCCTTTCATTTTTTTATTCTTTGTTATAAGTTATGGCTCCCTGTGAGAGGGAAATACATACATACATACAAACATACATACACACATATAGTAAAAATAAGAGATGAAAACCAAAAGATATCAATAAAATTCATTTTTTAAAGAAATTAAAGGTCTGGTCCCAAATCCCAAATTCAAATACCTTAATGACATAAGAACATTAACAGACTTCATTAACCATGCTATATCTTTTTTTTTTTTATAAACCTGTGATTTAATCAGTCTAGGGATTTCTCTGCAAGGGAACTACCTCTAGCAATGTAGATTGGGTAATTGTTCTGCAAGTTACTGTGGTAAAGTAACCTGGGGCACTAGAAGGTTAAATGACTTGTTGATGGTCACAATACCAGTTTGAGTCAAAGGAGGAACATGTACCCAGGTTGTTCTGACTCTTGAACCAACTATTCATTACACCACCTTACCTCTTACCAACATTTACTAGCTGTGTGAGCCTGGGCAAGTCACTTAACCTCTATTTACCTCAGTTTCCTCATCTATAAAATGGGGGTAATAATAACACCTACCTCCCAGGGTTGTTGTGATGATCAAATGAGATAATAATTATAAAACATGGTGCCTGGCACATAGTAAGCACTAGATGAATGTTAGCTATATTATTATTATTATTATAGTCATGGTATTATTCATAAGAATATGTAGTAGCTGTTCAAAAAGTCTTATTTACCTTGTATATTTGTTGGCATATTTTGCCATACATGACATTGTTTTAGTTGTTTCCTAAGTAAATTTTCATCATGGTGGGTATACACATTTCAACATGAGCTTACTTCATTTAGTCTTTGTGGATCCAAATACCACTCAAATCTTTTTGTGTGCTGTCGGCTAAACATAATCATAAACATAATCAGCCCTTCTCAGCAATCCTAGGATCTAAGATATCTCCAAAGGTCTCATGATGGAAAATGCAATCCACATCCAAAGAAAGAACTATGGAGTTTGAATGCAGATGAAATCATACTATTTACTATTTTTTCTTCTGCTTTGTTTTGTTTTCTCTTTCTTGTGGTTCCTCCTATTGGTTCTAATTTTTTCTTACAACATTGCTGTGAAAATATGTTTAATAGGAATGTATATATAGAGCCTATATCAGATTGTGCACCCTCTTGGGGAGGGAGAGGGAGAAAAACTTAAAACTCAGAAGCTTATGGAAGTGATTGTTGATAAATCAAAAGAAATTAATAAAAAAAAAATTAAAAAAAAACATAATCATCACTATGTCTTCTTAGATTGGCTTTTTCCTGAGGATGCCCAGAAGAACATTTTATTCAAGTAAGAATTCAGATCAGGTTCTGTCATGACATTGTAGAAACATGCACTCACAGAAATGTACTAATTAAATTTTGAATTAACCCAGGTAAATCTTCTTGAGGATATTACGGGTATGGTGGTACATTTAGATTTTTTCATAGAAAGATTATAGAAAAGATCAACAGGCATTGGGAATAAAAACTAACTAGAATCTGAAGTGGTAGAAAGGTTTGTTCTGGACCTGACTTGATCATAGGGCTATGTTGAGTTAATTCACAATGGGGAGAGTGTTGACTTTATAGAAAGAAAGAAGTTCTGTGTCCACTTATTTTGTAAAGACTAAGGTAGCACAGTTCTCAGACTTGCCCTTCTTTCACAGAGAGTTAAGATGATGAGACCAGTAGCCCAACAATAGAAATGATGTTTGACCCTCACAGAATTGTCTTTAAGCAACTAAACAATGTAAAATCACTAACAATGCATGAGTTGGTGTGTGCTGCTAGGAATACACATGCAGAACATATGCTAGTTTCTTTACTTACAGTGTGTTGGGAAGGGGCTCCATAGAAAGCAAGGAGGCACAATTAAGAAGGCTTTTTCTGTTCACTCCTTTTCTTTTTATCTCTTCTCCATATGTTTCTGTGTATGTTTGGGGGAGCAAGAGGGAGTTTATCCCTCCCACCAGGAAGGGCAGTGGTGCAGAATGTTGATGAGACATTGCTTGCTGCAATTTCATGCAGTCATTTTTGGGTAAGGGAAGAAAGGCAGAGAGAAGGGCAGGACTAAAAAAAGGAAGAGAGAAAGAGAGAGAAGAGAGAGAGAGAGGCAGGAGAGAAGCTGGATAAATCATGAGGAAACTGATGGTAAAGGAATATGGGGGAGAGGGGAGGAAAGCAGAGGGTCCTAAGGGTAAAAGAGAATTCCTGGAATAGTAACTGACAATAGTGAAGAGAAGCTCTAAGTGTTTAAAAATAATTGGTTTCTTTGGTTAAATACTAATTCTTGTTTTTTAAAAAAATCATATTAGATACAGTATTTAAATTTCTGACTATATCAGTTGGCAAGTCTCATGGTTCTTGTTGCTCCATGTTTTTATACTTTTAAAAGGAAAATTATAATATTAAAAATAAGTGCTATTTTTGTTGTTGGCAGGGTCAATTTGGTCTCAGGATAATTATTTTGTCAATATAATCTTGAGCTTTCTGTTATTTGGTTGATACCAAATAATATCAATAAATCTACAATGTGACTTTTTCTTCCCATTATGGTCAGTCAACTTTCTCCCTATAAACACACACACAACACACACACACACACACACACCCTTATTCAATAACTTCTACATGATATACCTGTATAATTCATTCTCACCAATTAAAGCCTAGTTTTGCACCACTGAAAATAGTTCAGTTATCTATAAGTATTTACTCTTTCTGATATGATAATTCAATTCAAGTCAACAAGTATCTATTAAATATTCATTATGTGCCAAATACTGCAATAGGCACTAAATGAAACGATCCCTGACCTCAAGTCTACTGGATACTCAAATGAACCCATGATCTCACTGATTTGGATACTTGTTCCAGTGATGGAGTTCATAATCTATCCATGGCTGACCATTCTATGGCACTCTTGTCCATGTCTTCCCATAAGTTTGCCATAGGAAGTCCACCCAATGATCCTCACTTTTTCCTAAAAGTGTAAGGATATCAGTGGAGCAGTCATAGTATCTACTATCCATGGACCTCACCAGGTGAACAGCCAATCTTATTTTTCCCCCTCTGCTTTTTAAAAAGGATTTACTGCAAAGATATAGCAGGAAGATAAACACAAACTTCCCTTCCCCACAAAAGACTAAAGGCGAGAGGGCAGAAAAACAGATACACTCTCACTTATATTACCTATGTCCCTGGGGAGAGTGGATACAAACATAAGACAGTTTCTCTATAGCACTGGTCCTACCCAGTTCACTTCCAACAACATCATAGCTGCTGGATGGGTTCTGCTTTAAGCTGCCTCTGAGCTAGGTCCCTCAGATCATTCCTCAGAACCTTTCTGCTGGGTTGGGTCCTAAAGATTTTTCTTTAGCTCTTCAATTCCAGGCTGACTGGTTTCAAGAGCTGGCATGGACTTCAGCTCTTCTCTTGGCCAGCTATTTTGACCTTTTGAAGCTCAAAAAGTTGTAGCCATCTCCAGTTTCCTTCATGTATAAATTGGAAAGAATAGACACAATTGAGACAAAAACAACAGCAGGACCATGTGCTTGTGGGCCCCAGGCCCATATAAAGGCTCCAGATAAAGGCCTATGGTCTCTCTCCTCACCAAGGTCTAGTCTTAGCCTCATCATTTGAACATAGCCAGGTAAGAAAAAAAAAAAACCAGCCCCATCTTCTTTTCCACTTATGTAGTTTCCTAATAATTTTCTTGATTAGAGTTCTTCAAAATTCCTCATTGGTTATATTGCAGCTTACATTATGTTGTTTACCATGCACCTTTCTATTGCTTTTTGTATGATGTTCATTTTTAATTCTTCAGAGATTTCTATATTCCATGTCTCACAGTCATATAACAATACTGATAAATAAAATACTGCTATTAAAAATGAGTCATGGTTTCATGAGAATTTGGAGTCATTGAATAAGCTTTGCAATTTCCTGAAGGCAGTACTTCTCCTTCTGTTGTCTAATTCTAGACCCAACTAATTTCCACTTGTACTGTCTGTCCTGTTTGTATGTACTTATGGATAAGCTTCATATGTTGTCCATCCAAATGTGTGTCATAATCTGGGCAACATACATTCTTCATCCACTTGATTTTTCTACTGTAGATGGTTATACCAAACTCTTTTCAATGGTTATAGATCTCTCTGTGAAGATATATAATACCCTGGGGCTTATGTAACCAACTTGATGTTGTCCACATACAGAAGCCTCATTATCAATAGGGTGTCTCTCTTCAACTTGGACTCTATGTCTCCATCACTGTGGCAAATACCTTTGGTGAGCATATGTCGCCCAATCTTATGCTATGCCTGATATTTATGATTAGAAGGTCATTTAACATGGTTTTCTCTATTTTTTTTTTTTTGCTTTTTGGTGAGGCAATTGGGGTTAAGTGACTTGCCCAGAGTCACACAGCTAGTAAGTGTCAAGTGTCTGAGGGTGGATTTGAACTCAGGTCCTCCTGACTCCAAGGCCAGAGCTCTATCCACTGTGCCACCTAGTTGCCCCTGGTTTTCTCTATTGTTATATGTTTCAACATCTTGAATGATTTTCATGTATATATGGGAGACATCTTGTTGGAAGATATCCTCTAAGGTAGTTTTGCTGGATTGAGTCAAATGATTTTTTATAATTAACAAATGAGAAGTAAAGTAGAATCTTATTTTCTCCATCTCTTTTAGTTAATTTTATGATGGCAAAAGTTGTGGCCTACCCTGGAATATTACTTATAAAAGCCTATCCCTTCATTGAGAACACCCTCATTCCTACTTGATAACTGGATGATTTCTAGTCTACTGGATGGTTATTCTATTTTTCTCTATGTGGAATAAATAAAAATTAGTATAAAATATGTCATAATTTGAACTATTAATTAATTAAACTATGTCATGGCTTTAAGTTCTTTTTCTGTTTCTCTTATAGCATTCATAAGCCAATTTTGAGTAATGGTTGTGTTGAAGGAGAATTGAATTCTAGCTATGCATTAGATTGGGTGTCTTTGTATTATTCTATTTATACATCTGGTTGCTCTGTTATGCATTTTCTTCATACCTATTAGAACATATCTCATTCTCTATTGTGTTCATAAGTGCTCATTATAGTATGGATTTTAAAAAACAAAATAAAATACCCAGTATCCCTGGCTTAGAAAATCATTGGTTTTCAATTGTTGCATTGTAATTCTGTCTACAATCCTACCCACCTACATTCAGCTTATAAAGAAAGTGCAACTAAAGGTTTGGATTTCTAGGAGCCCAGCATTATTCCCTACAAAAAGTAATGAGTAAATTTTGCCCATTCCAGACCTCATAGGTGCCATCTTCAAGATTATAGAAAGATTTAGCTGATACTCTCATGTCTTAATACAAAACAAAATATAAAGATGCTCTCCCCAATTAATTGGTATTTCTTTTGGCTTTGAGGAGCTGAGTTTTTGTGCCCTCAAACTGTAGGCACATAACCTTGAATCTGCTCCATGGTTAGGAAAAACATTTTCTTTTTGTTTACCAAAGACCTAATATAGAAGAAAAATATTTAGCATTTAGTTATGTGAAAAAAAATGTCACTTGTGACAATGCTGTTCAGCAGAGAGTAGCTTTCAATGCTGTACTATATAGTTCTGACTTTCATTTCAAGAAAATTGTAATTAGGACTGAATCAGTATCACAAAAGGGAAAGTCTTTGATAGCATCCCCTTGTACTTTCTTTTGGTTAAGATGGTGTGGTAGGATCTAGAGGAGCTCTGTGTAAATTTGTAGACTTAGAAATCTACAAATGTAAACTTAGAAAATTTAGGATGGAACATTGTTATCAATCTATACTGATTTCTTTGTGAGACAGAAACATCTGGGAAACAGTGCTTTAGAGATAAGAAGATTGGACAGCAGATCGAGTGCTAGAGAGAGAAGAATTCTCATTTCTTTTCATTCTGCTCTTGCTCTCATTTCCCATTTCTCATCCCATTCATCCCCTCTCCTTTCTCCTCTTGTCCTATGTCTCCTCATCAGTGTCTACTGTAGACACTTAGTGTGTAAGAAGGATATTGTATTGACCTTAAACAGTAAGAGTATCATGGGTTGTTCTCAGGGTAAACATCCTACATGCATGTTAGAAAACAAAAATTTAACCTATTTTCAACTAGTCATAAAGCTTAATGAGTAGCAAAGATGTACATTTATTTTAACCTTAAATCCAATGCACATTTTTTTTGTGTGTGAAACTAGAAGTAGGAAACCAGTGTGATTGGGAGATACATTTCAATTAATTCTTCCACCAATATTATCTCCTCAGCATCAGAACCTTTTACAGTGTTAAAATTAACAATTATGCAGCTGATGGCTGGCTGAATCCACCAGGGGACCTGGAAAGGGCCTCAGATAACACAACATGTATAAATCATTCAGGAGAACAATTCACGAAAGAAAAGTTATCTGTGTTTTGGATGACATTGGAAGAACTAAATAGGAGTCAATTTGAAGAAGGGACATTTTGCTCTATTGTCCAGCTTGGCTTTTTCTTTTTTTCTTTTTTTTATTGTGTTGTAATATACATTTTCAAAATTAATTAACCATTAACAGCAAGATAAATGTTTCTTCTTGTGCTAAGGATATCCTGGCCTCTGTGGTGAAAGATTATTTCACATGAGTAGCAGTCTTAAAGAAAGCTGTTGCCAGATAAGGTGGCAAGTGTACTTTGAAGAAGAACAATGAAGACTGACAGAGAAGCCCATGTTTACCAAGCTGAATAGAGGACCTGCAGGTTTCCACTCACTGATCGGTTACATAAGCATAGTGAAGCAAGTCTGGAATGGTGTTTCACCGGCCCATATCAGTAACAATGTGGTAACTACTTCAAAAGATGATAACAACGCCATGAAATCTGACCTCAGGCAGGGCTGAGCAGCAATTTTTATTTTGTTTTTGTCAAATGTTCTGGAAGCCCTTCTGGAATTGGCCTTACGAGTAAACATGCAGTGATCATGCAGGGTGATCACGCCAGAGCCCTAATAAAAGTTCTAACATTCATCCAGGGGTAAGATACATGTGCTCTGTAGGTCATTGCCAAGGAGCCAGACCTTCTTAAAGTCACATTTTGGAAGCTATATTTATATGCTGCGTGGGAACATCTTTCCTGTTTCTTCTGCCTGATGTATTTCTGGAGTTTATTTGTTGCTAATTGAAACATTTAACTTTCAGGACCTGAGTATGGAAGGGGAGGGACAGGTTACGGAGCGGTTTTTTGTTTGTTTTTGTTTTGCAACGAGGTAAAATTGGTGCATGACTTTTTTTTTTGCTTTAAAAGATAATTTCTTTCTTAACACAAAACTTAGTGGAGGAAGTGAGTTTCATGTTTGATCAATCAGCAAATTTTTACTATGTGCCAAGCACTGTGCTAGATGTTAAAAGATATAAAAACAAAAGCATTAAACAATGCCTGCTCTCAAGGATCTTTTATATTGTTGAAGGAGACAAAACATACAAACATCATAGGATCATAGATTTATATTTAGGAAGGCACTTTAGAGGCCATCCACTCCAAGCCCCATTCCCACTCCTCATTTTCTAGATGAAGAAAGTGAGACACAGAGATGTTAAATGACTTGCCCAGGGTCACACAGCCAAGATGTGTCAGGGACAGGACTTGAACCCAAGTCTTCTAGCTTTGAGACTAGACCCTTAGCCACTATGCCACACTGACTTTTATTTTCACCAAATAAATATATGCAAAATAAATACTAAATAAACAGAAAGTGGTTATATATAAGGTAGTATTTAGCAACTATAACAGTAATTCAACAATTTCAACAAATATTTACTAAGCACCTACTATGAGAAAAGCATACAGATGAAAAATGTCAGTCCATGCCCTAGTGAGAGAAATCAGCCATGTACAAAGACACATCTAAGTTACAATATGGAAAATGCTAAGGAGAAATCAAACAGCATGGCAGGAGAAATTTAAGATTTCTTAATTTGGGTCAGGGGATGGTCAGGGAAAATTTCATGGAAGAGGTACCCCTGAGCTGGGTCCCCAAAGAGGAAAAAATGTTTCAATAGTTATCTCATTATGATTTAACATTCTATTAATTATAATTATTATTCAGCAATTCTACTCATTAATCATACTCCAAGACTCCAATGGATCTGTAATTTTATTGATATGTTTTTCTCTAACAATGCAGGGTACAATGTATACTTCCCTGCCAGCTTGTCCTGTATAACTTTTATCCTCCATATCCTTCCTCCCTTGATTCTGCACAGGAGATCCATATTGAAGACATTTTTCATGGATATTATATTGATACCAATGGAAAATATAGGCTGCCTATTAATTACCCCCTTGATCTTGACATATGACTAACCCATCATAAATTTCTCTGAGATATTCTTTATCCTACTTCTCCTGTATGGAGGAGCTCATCCTGTATGTTCATTCCTAATGTTACATCCTATTCATTGCCCACCATGAAGTTCTCCAGTGCCCTTTGAGAGATCCTCAACTTCTTCAGAGGCTAGTATTCCATGATTTGTAGCCATACCACATTAAGGGAGAAATTAAAGAGATGAATTTTTGTTTCAGGGAGAAGCTTGAACTTGTTAAAAGCACTGCATAATTTCCTAAAGGCAATCTGGCCTGCTTTCCTTCTCCTGTTCAATTCTGGGCCCAGTAAGTTATTCACCAATGATATCTGCTCAAGATATATGTACTGATAGATGAATGCTATGGCATGTTGATCCAATAATTAATGAATCATGAAAACCTGTGCTTTATTTATTTTTAAAAAACATTCACACTTTCCTCAGTAAATGACACGAAAATCTCACAAAAATATCTTTTAAAATCACAAGAGCTTTGTCTCTTCCTTCCATGTATCTTCTGCAGATCATTACTGTTTAGTGAATATAGTTTGAACAATAAGCATATTTCACCCATTTGGTTGTTTTTAGGGTATGGATACTTGGAATCTCCCCCATTGACAGTGGTGAAGATGTTTAGTAAGATCATGTCTCCTGTTTTTGTGACTCCCTTGGTATTAGTATCCAGAAGATCAATGAACAAAATTATCTCTTCCCCCAGCCCCTTACCCATATTTCACGAATCCTGTATGATTTTGACATGTGCATGGGAGACACTTTGTTAAAGAAAAGCCTTTAAGGCAACACTTTGCTCTACTAAGTTGTGTTTCTAAAAAAAAATTCTACAATGAACATAATGTAATCTTGTATTTTTTATACCTGTCAGTCAATTGAATGATTGTAAAGATGTGGTCTACCATGGAATATTGCTTGAGAAAGCCCACCTATTTCTTTCTCTTACCTTTGTCCAGGATGTCCTTATTCTCATAAAATTGTTGTTGGGAAAGTAGGCATATATGTTAGCACTCATTGCTTTTTTTCAGTTGCTTCTTGTTCTTGTTAGTAATAAAGTCCAAGATTATTTTTTTTATATCTTTGGTAACTCCATTTTCAGATACCTTGAAATTCTTTCCCTTGGTGCCTTACCTCTTCCTGTGACTTTGTAGAGCAATACTGTTCATTATATTCTACTTTCATCTAAGTAACATTTTACAATGAGTTTTTGTTTTAAATTGTTATAGTAATACCATACTCATTATCATACCTCATTGCTTGGAATGGAATGTCTGTTGGCTAAGACAGTTTCTAGAGGGTTTTTTTGGTCAATTTATTATGGTAACAGGCACAACTGAAATGACTAAACTAACAACACCATCTCTAAAATAAGGTTGGATTAGATGGCAACAAAGCTTTATTGGAGTTCAGAGGGATGGAGAGATTGTTTCTGAATTGAGAGATCTGGGAAAGTTTCATAGAGGAAGATGCATTTGAATTGGGTCTTAAAGGATGGGTAGAATTGCAAATCAGGGAAAAGTGAGGACACTCTGGGCTAAAAGAATGATATGAACCATTCAAATATGATGTGATTTCAGAAGCATAATGTAGGACCCAAATATTCCTTCCCTGTGTCCATTTGTCACAGTACCTGATATTCCACCATTACATATCTCTACCTTTAAATAGCAAATGTCCTTCCAGAGGTCCTTATTAAAATGCAAAATCTCTTCATTCAAGACTCAGCTCACATCCCAGTTTCTGTAGGAAGTCTTTCAGGCTTTCCCCTTCAACCCTGAGTACTTTTTCCCAC
Source organism: Vombatus ursinus (assembly GCF_900497805.2). Lineage (NCBI taxonomy): Eukaryota > Metazoa > Chordata > Mammalia > Diprotodontia > Vombatidae > Vombatus > Vombatus ursinus. The sequence continues at coordinate 2,520,698 of NW_020950792.1, read as the reverse complement.
CCTGAGATTACTTTCCACTATATAAATTGTATATGTACATAGTTTACCTCTCATCTCCCTCCATAGAATGTGAGCTCCTTGTGGGTAGGTACCATGTCTTTGCCTTTCTTTGTATGCTCAGCAGTTAGCACAATGTCTACGACATTTGTTGTTGTTTGATTGTTTCTAATGGTGTAAAACTCTTTTTGGAGTTTTCTTGGCAAAGATGCTGGAGTGGTTTGCCATTTCTTTCTCCAGCTCATTTTACAGATGAGAAACTGAGGCAAACAGGGTTAAGTGACTTGGCTAGGGTCACACAGCCAGCAAGTGTTCGAGGCCAGATTTGAACTCAGGAAGGTGAGTCTTCCTGACTATAGGCCTGGCACTCTATCCATTAAGCTACCTAGCTGCCCTTCACACAGCTAGTAAGTGTCAGAGGTGCAATTTGAACTCATGAAGATGACTCTTCCTGATTCCAAGTCCAGTGCTCTATCCACTGCACCACCTAGCTGCCTACCTACAACATAGTAAGCACTTAATGCTTACTGACTGGCTGACTGACTGACTTACGATTTATCTGCACTGCTACTACATTTTCCTTGTTACTTCATTTTCTAGACTTCCCTGGGCACTACCATTTTACCTGTTGTTCTACCCTTTGGACCATTGGGCCTTTCCAACTAACCTACTGTTGAACCCTCCTTTATGTGTTGCCTAGCTTGATTAGATTGTGAGCTCTCCAAGTTGGGAAATGCTGCTATTATTATTTCTTCTTGTTATTTCAATTTTTTTTTCAAAAGACTGGGATAAATGATTTTTTGTCCTGAGAAATTTTTGTTTTTTGATTTTTTGAAATATCACTCTGAAAAAACAGGCCTTAAAAAAAGCCTACTGTGTTTTAAATGGAGCTACTTGACTAGTCGTTAAACCCAAACCATTCTGGCTTTCATTGAATGGCCAATAATAGTCCTAGCCCAGGCCTCTGTGGCTCATTGTTTAAATTTTGATGGCTTAGAATAAATATAAATATAATATAGAATGTAATAATATAGAATAACAATATAGAATATAAATATAATATAGAATTTTGTTCTGGCCCAAAACTCTGACGGTCTTCTCCTCCCAGACTGATATCTTTGGGATGATAAATTGGGTCATCTTTTGTCTTAATGCTTTAAATTAAATGAGCAAGGACTCAGATAGACTGAGACCTGGGAAAGACCTTAATTTAGAAAGGCCAAGGTCTTCCACTGCGTCCTGGGCCATCACCACTTGTCTTGACCTTTGTCTTGCCATTAACTCCAGTGACTCTGGAGGAGAGATCAAGGCTGATGACTTTGCTCAGTTCTGCCTCACTCAGATCCAATTCATGGCACAAGTCAAGATGTCATGTCTGTGATGTCATTGGTCCTCTTTGAGAACAAAAAACCAACAACAATAATAGATTATTAGATTGTGAGCTCTCTGAAAGCAGAAACTTAGCAATAAAACACAGTGCTTAGCAAATAGTGTTTAATAAATGACTTTTCATTTATTCACAGATATAACGTCTTCTATCCACAAACACTTTAGGGAGATTTTGAGAACCAATAGAGAAAAAGGTCCTGGAAGGAGACGCAGGAGAAGAACTTGGGAAGAGACAGGAATGACCAGAAGATGGAACACAGATACTGAAAAGAACGGTCAGACAGCATCACATACAGGGTAATGGTTTTGCTGAAGCTTTGTTCTACTTGGTAACATATGTAAGCTTTTAGGAAAGAAAGGCACACCCCTTAGCAGGTGTGTCTTGCCTGGCTTGATCAAATCACCACTCAGGGAAAGTCTATATCTTTCCTTTCTTATTCCCTTCAGTTTTTCAGGTTAGTGTAAAAAACATTATGAATGCTTTTAATCTATTTTGATTGATTTTTCTTTTGATTCCCATTTCCCCAAAATGACTTGATTTTTAAATTTTACCTAATGAAATATCACATAATTCTATCAATCATCACCATTGATCTTTTTTTTATATTCCATTAAAAATATTTGTCAAGGTGACTTTTGCCTCTTACCATGCTTACTTTATTTTGTCTGTCTTATTATCTTGGATTTTCTTTCAGAGGCCTCTGTTCTCTGAGTTCCCCCTTTTCCAATTCCAAGAAGGTTTTATTTTTCATTCTTTGTTCTTGCCCTGGTATTTATGCACCATGTGCTGTTTACCAAATGTTCACTTTTTTCCCCATTAAAACCTTCTGCCATTGTGTCTTATGACTTAGACTGTTAGGAGTTATAAAATTTTAGACTTAAGTTTAAAAAAGGTAAAAGTTAGATAAGATTTTAAAAATTGTATTATATTCTCACCCCTCCCACCTCTTTAAATTGTGCAGTATCTACTGAGCAAGGATAGGGATGCATTCATTGCATGGTCTTTTTTTTTGTTCATCCATATGATGATGCTTCAGTATTTCAATGGATTCATGATTTCATCAATTTGGGCACTCTAGTCATTGAAATAGATGACAATTCATCTATATTGTACCACCCTGAGCAATTTGTATTTATGTTCTTCCCATAAATTCTATTTAGAACATCTACTCTAGAGGTCTTCCTTTAACTTTTTTTTTGTGGATACTAGTACAACACATGCACTGCCCATCTATTATACATTGATCTTGCTATGTGGCTGTCAGCCCACCTCCTCTTCCAATCAAACATGTCATTGTTGATATGTTTAACATTAGTGTCTATGTGTGGATTATCATTGGTTATACCCACCAGGAACCTCTTCATTGCCTTTTTGGGTCATTTGCAATTTTGATTTTTTTTTCAGAGATTATGTTGGTCTATAACTATATAGCCTCGTTGGAAGACTTCTACTATTAAAAAAAAAGATGGATTTGGGCATTAAGGAGTAGTTTGGGATCATTGTTATTTAACTTCTCAGTTGTAATCTAGTCTACTTTCCTGCTTGTCTTATTTCATTCTGGGGCTAGCTCATTGTCCATCTGTTATGACCATCTAATATGTATGTATTGATGGACCAAATGAATGAGCTGACTGTCCAATAGCATGTCATAATCTTGGCAATATGTAATTTCAATCATTTGATTTTTCCTGAGTGGATTACTAAACAAAACTGTTTTGAATGACCACAAATCTCATTAATGAGGCTCTCTAGTTTTCTTGGGCTTCCTGTAATCAGTATAATGTCATCTATGAACACTACTGTCTGGGGAACCTCATCATTAAAGTAGTGGTTTTCAAACTTTTTTATCTTGGGACAACTTTACACTCTTCAAAATTATTGAGGATCCCAAAGAGCTTTTATTTATGTGGATTATATATAAATTACTTCCTAGAATTATTATAAAAATAGTTTTGACCTCATAGACCCTCTGAAAGAGGTGACTGCTGGCACAGTAGATAGAGCACTGGGCCCGGAGTCAGGAAGACCTGAGTTCAAATCTGGACTCAGACACTTTTTAGTTGTGTGACCTGAGGCAAATCACTTAACTTTTGTCTGCCTCAGTTTCCTCACCTGTAAAATAAGGATAATAAAGGCACCTACTCAAAGGGTTGTTGTGAGGATCAAGTGGGATAATATTTGTACTTAGTGCTTAGCACTATGCCTAGCACATAGTAAGTACTATATAAATGTTTATTCCCTTCCTTTCCTCATTCCCTGAAAGGGTTCGCAAAATATGGGCATCCTCTATGAAAATAGTAAACATCTTTGGGAAATATATCTTCCTGTTTTATGCCTGATGATATTTATAATCAAAAGATTGTTGAACAAAATTATCTCTTTGGTCACATTTATAAAGTAATCCTGTTCGTATAAGAGTAACTGGGGACCCTTTTTTGGAGAAGAGACTTCAAGGCTGTTTTACAGCTATCACTGTGGACGCAGAAAGGTGTCATTTTGTATTTTTTTCTGTTTCATGGATCACCCATAAAATTCTACTTCTTATCCCCCATTTGGCCTGGAGGTGACACTGGGTTCTGCGCTGAAAGAAGGTAGAGATTGTACTGTTAGAAATATGTTTTAAGGAAGTTATTGATACAAAGAAAGACCACTATAGCAGTGCTTTTGTGTTAGTGAAGAACTAGAAACAAAATAGATGTGTATCATTTGGGGAATTCGGGTATGGCAGACAGTCAATGAAAATGCTTAGAGTCTAGAAATGGAGTGTCTTGCTTGAGGAGCAGTGTCACTGAATTGAAGTGTATGTGGCAAGTTATAAGGCTGTAAGACTGAAAAGGCAAGAAGGGGCCAGGTTATAGAAGGCTTTAAAAGCAAAGCAGAGAATATTATATTTGATCCTAAAGTGGCTCAGTGACATGGTCAGACCTCCATTTTAGGAAGATCAATTTGACAGCTGAGTGGAGGATAAAATGAAGTGGGGAGAAATTTGAGGTGAGAACCAATCAGCAGGTTGAACTATTATAATGTGGTTCAAGCATAAGGTGATGAGGGCCTACACCAGAGTGGAGGCAGTTATGAGGTGCATAGAGAAGGGGCATTTTGGAGAGATGTTATAGAGGTAGAAAGGGCAGGCCTAGGCAACTGCTTGGGTATGGGGGAGGTGAGAGTAAGTGAAGAATCGAGGATGAAGCCTAGGTTGTGAGCCCAGACGACCAAAAGGATGGTGGTGTATTTGTCAGTAATAGGGAAGTTATAAGAGAGAAGGAGTTGGGGCGTAAATAATGAGTTCAGTTTGGGATATGTTGTGTTTAAGATGTCTACAAGATACCCAGTTTGAGAGTCTAATAGGCAGTTGGAGATGTGAGACTGGAAATCAGCAGAGAAGTCAGGGATGGGCAAATAAATTTGAGAATCATCTGCTTAGAGATGATCATTGAAACCATGTGAATTTATGAGATCAACAAGTAAAACAGTACAGAGGGAGGAGAGAAGAGGGCTCAGAACAGAGCCTTGAGGAGCTCCCATGGTTATTAGATATGGCATGAAATGATGAAGAAATGATGAATATAGAGAAACATGAAAAGACATATGAACTGATGCAGAGTGAAGCAAGCAGAGACAAGAAAATACTATACACAATGACTACACCAATGTAAATGGAAAAAAGCCACAAAACAATAAGAAATGAATATTGCAAAATTATAAAAATTATCTCTTCTTGCCCCTCCCCCCAAAGATATGAGAAGATGCCTCCTCTCCACTCCGTTTCAAATGTGGAACAATTGATATTGTGTCAGATTTTTTCTATGTGTTGATTAATATTCCTAAATTTTTTTCTTTCTCTTTTTCCTTTTACAATTTTGCTACAGGATATGAAAGAGGAAGAGGGATAAAGAAAGACAACTAAGTGATATAAAAACAAAAGCTATCAATTACAAAGAATTTGTCAATGCTCTTGGGCAGCTAGATGGCACAGTGGATAAAGTGCCAGGCCTGAAATCAGGAAGACTCATCTTCTTGAATTCAAATCTGGCCTCAGATTAGCTCTGTGGCCCTGGGCAAGTCACTTAACCTTGTTTGCCTCAGTTCTTCATCTCTAAAATGAGCTGGAGAAGGAAATGACAAACCATTCTAGTATTTTCGCCCAGAAAACCCCATGGGGTCACAAAGAGTCTGACATGACTGAAATGACTGAACACCACAACAAAACTCATTTTCTCAGCTCTGGCATTATTAAATTTTATATTTGTAACACCTGAGGGGACCATTTTATCAAACACAGGAACCCCAGCAAGACAACCCAGCTTCCAGGAACTCTGAGGTTCTAGATTTGCTCAAAACCATAGTTCATTATCCCCACCACTATGTTTATTTTTACTAGTTTGATATAGGACATTTTTAGTTCAAAGCAAAAACATTTTGTGAAATAGCATAGTAGCATAGAAAAAAAAGTAGAAGTGGAACATTTCCTCAGTAAATCTGGGGGACACTCATCCATCATCAATGAGAAGAATGGACATCGCTAGGGTACCCATATAGAGGGGCATAGATATAGGAAAAACACATGGCCAGTATGCACATGAAGAGGGTCACATATGTAAGGAATACATTTGATTAGAGCACATGTTTGAAAGAGCAACTCGTCTGATGCTATAGAGATCTAAAGATGTCTTCTAGGGACATAGTCACTACTCCCACTGTTCCATAGTCCTGCTATTCTGTCTGGAGTGGAGCATCATCTCTGTTGCGCATGGAGCTTCTTCTGGATATGATTCCATGATTTGTTCTAAGAATTACTACAACATGCTTGTTGAGTTTCTCTCTACCTCAGTTCTGACTTCAGCTGGAGTCTTCAGCTGCCTTCCGAGGTCATCTAGTCCAAACCCCCTCATTTTATAGATGAGAAACTGATTTCCCCCAAAGCTGTATCCTTCCCAAGTTCACAAAGGTAGTAATTAGTAGAATTAGGATGAGATACCCTATTGTTTCATTCCAAATCCAGCATGTAGTCCAGTGTGCCATGCTATGTCTGACATATCTCTTTTAACTTAGAGCCCTGAGACTTAAACTTCAGATGTTTTGGTGAGGGAGGCAGGCCCTGAACAAACCAAATCATCAGACTAGGGAATGAATCTACCTACAAGCATTTATTAAACACCTATTATTATCAAGGAATAAAATGACAAAAATGAAATAGTCCCTGATCTTTTGGAATTTACATTCCATTAAAGGAAACAACACATGCACATAAAGTAGAATTATCATAATTATTCAACTAGATTTCTTTGTAGTCCGCATACTTGTTCATTTTAATTGCATTATAGAATTCTATTATATGCATGTGCCACAACTTATTTAACCATTCTCCTTTGATTAGACATTTAGGTTACTCCCAGCTTTTAAAATTATAAAACATCTTTGAACAGATCTTTCGTGTTAGCGGAGAGTGTCCCAGATGCTATATGACTTGCTTCCTAATGTCAATAGCCTGAAGTTTCTTATATTGTCCCACATCTTTATTTTTAAAACCTGTTATCATTCCTTGTTTCAGTGTGCTAATTGTTTCACCTTTCACCTACATATGTGTCCTTGAAAATAGCTGCTAAAGTTTTGCTCAGGCAGTCCTTCAGGACTTTTTAGAATTCACCAGGGAAGCCTTAAGATGCAGGAGCACTTCCTATTTTCAGTAGCTCGATGCTTTGGTTCTCTTGTTACTATTAAATCATTTGTTCCTTCATCCTTTGATTGTTACCTTGGCATTAGCCCATATCCCTTCCCCTTTCTCTGTATCTTTTCTTGCAATCTGAAACAATTTGACAAAGCATTCACGGTTTTTCTTTCAGTGTCATCTTAATCTATTCATTTTTATCAGAGTACCTCACCACCTTCTCTTCTTGCATACTTTCAGATGTCTGTTGGTAGTGTTTCTATTCTCACTTGATTTTCTTTTTCTTCTCTCATCACCTTGGCTCTGCCTATACAAATGGCCATTTGCTCTTATTCCTTTGTCTTCCCTACCTGTGCACTGTATTAAACCCTTTTGTTGCTGAGACTATCTTTTTGTTTTTTAAAGAAAACTTTTGGTTTTGTTTCTTTTCTGGTGGGTTTTCCTTATAAAAATTTTTAAACCTGTCCAACAACTTTGCCATCTAGAAAAGCAAAGCTTTCCTTCCCTTTTACCACATTTAAAATTTTTTCTTCTCTTCTAATAGGAGTTTGCATATCTTCCACATGCCTTTACCTCGTTCCCCACATTTCTTTTAAAATATATTTTAATTTATTTTGTTTAATATTTCCCCAATACATTTATTTTTTAAAATTTTGAGTTCCAAATTCTTTCCTTCCCTTCCACCCCTCTCCCATTCCTTGAGAAGGCAACTAATATGGTATCAATTACAAATGTGAGGTCATGGAAGACATATTTCCATATCAGCCATGTTACAAAAGAACATATACCCAAAAATATTCAAGAAAAATAAAGTTAAAAAAGTATGTTTCAATAAGTATTCAGTGTTGATCAGTTCTCTCTCTCTGGAGGTGGATATAATTTTTCATCATGAGCCCTTTGGAATTTTCTTGGATCCTTTTCCTGATCAGAGTAGCTAAGTCTTTCATAGTTGATCATCCTTAAAATATTGCCATTAGTGTGTACAATGCTCTCCTGGTTCTGTTTACTTCACTTTGAATCAGTTCTTATGATGCAAAAGACTGCTGTAAGTCTTTTTTAGGTTTTTCTGAAACCACCCTGCTTATAATTTCTTAATAGTATTATATCACAATCATATACCACAACTTGTTTAGCCATTCCCTAGTTGATGGGAATCCTTTCAATTTCTAATTCTTTGCTACTACAGAAAGAGTTGCTATGAGTATTTTTGTACAAATGGTTTTTTTTTTCCTTTTTCTTTGATCTCTTTGGGATACAGACCCAGTCAAGGTATTGCTGGGTCAAAGGGTATATACACAGTTTTAAAGCCCTTTGGGCCATTCCCCACATTTTGATAAATTAATTTTAGATCAGAGGAAAGGAGCCAGGCAAAACTGCTAGATCAGACTGAAAACAGAGAAAATGTGTGCTGGACTGGGGAAAACACAAGTTTAAAGGCACTCAGGGATTGATTTGGTTGTTATGATATCTCAAAGACAAAAAGATTTCAAAAGAATAGGGGAAAATCACCAATAGGATTAGAACCAATCCCCTCCAAACCAAAAATGGTAACAAAGAAGATGTTATCAACTACTGACCACATGCTTTATTTTCCCATATGTGTATATATATATATATATATATACATATATATATATGATTATCATATACCGAGATATATTTTTGTCAAGGGTACTATCATTCCCAAGGTATTTCTGAATGTGTAATCAGTGCTGGAAAGGCTAGCCAAGGAATCTGGTGGTTAGCTCCAACGTGGTTAAGTATGCCCCTTCCCATGTGGAGTGCTTCAGCCAGGATGCTCCAGGACAGTTAAATACTCTGGGAGCTCTTGGCCGGGGGAGTAGGGAGCTGGCAAAGCAGCAAAGTTTCTGCCAGGAGGATAGCAATCAGTCTGTAATCCCTAAGGGCTCTAAGTTTATGGCAAGCTGTCATGAGCCATCCCTGATAGCCCTTGAAAAGCTCAGCACTCTCTGCAGGGAAGATACCGCTGAACCTGGGACCAGCTAGTATTTGACTGACACCAGGAGAAAGGAGGATCAGATGCAGGTCCCCAGGGAATAGAGATGTATTGGCATTACTTGAACTCAGGACTCTTGACTCCAAGGCCAACACTCTATTACATCTTGCTTATTCTCTTAATATGAATTTCATTTGGATAAATATGTAATCCTCATGTGTTCAAAAAATCAACTATAGAAAGTCATGATGAGACAAACTTAGATACATAGCAGAACTTAATTTTTTTAATCCCTAGGAAGCTTAATCAATCAACATTTATTATTAAATACCTACTATGTGCCAGGCACTGTGATATAAGTTTTGGGGATACAAAAAGAGGCAAAAGACAGTCCTTGCTTTCAAGGAGTTTACAATCTAATACATGAAAATATAGCCAAAGCAAGCTATATACAGGATAAATAGGAAATGATTAATAGAGGGAAGGAAGGCTTTAGAATTAAGAGGGTTTAGGAAAGACTTCCAGCAAAAGATGGGATTTTAGCTGGGACTTAAAGAAAAGCAGAGAAATCAGCAAGCAGAGTTGAAGAAAGAGAATGTTCTGGGAATGGAGGATAGTCAGAGAAAATGGCTGGAGCTGAGAGGGATTATCTTGTTCTGGGAATATCACAGAGGCACTGGCCTCAAAGAGTAGTGGTTTGGGATGGAATATGTTATAAGAAGACTGAAAAGAGAGGGACTAGGTAATGAAGGACTTTGAATGCCAAACAGAATATTTTTGTTCACTTCTGGAGGTAATAGGGAGCCACTGGAGTTTATTGAGAGGGGAGGAGGTGGCATGAACCCACACTTTAGGAAAATTACTTTAGTGGATGAATAGAGGATGAGTGGAGCTGGAAGAGGCAGGCAGACCCACCAGCAGGTTACTGCAATAATCCAGGTGTGAGGTGATGAGGGCCTTCACTAAAGTGGTGGCAGTATCAGGGGAGAGCAACAGGTATATTCCAGAGATGTTGCCAAGGTGAAATTGATAGGAAACAGATTAGATAACACAGGCGAGGGTTAGTGAGGAAACAAGGAAAATTTCAAGATTTTGAGCTTGAGGGACTGGGAGAATTGCCACCTACAATTATAGGGAAGGTAGAAGAGGGGAAGGTTTAGATAAAAAAGATTTTAATGGATTATAGGCCCAATGGTATAAATTTCAAGGAGTGTGTGTGTGGGGATATGCTAATGACATTTTAGCCACATTAGTAAAAACAAAATGAGGGTGGTAATAATCATCCCATTCTCTGCCCTGGTGAAAACATATCCAGATCATTGAGTTCATTTCTTGGTTATATATTTTTGGAAGGAAATCGGCAAGCTGGTATCCTTCTAGATAAGAGTAATGAGGATAGGGAGAGGATTCGAAACCATGCCATCTAGTGAAATGTTGAAGGAACTGGGAATGTTTTGCATGAAGAGAAAGTTTAGGGAGACCTGGTAACCATCTTCAAACATAACAAGAACTCTTTTGTGGAAGAAAGATTAGATTTGCTTTGCTTGACATCAAAGGGCAGAAATAGGTATAATGGTTTGAAGTTCCAGAGGAGAAGATTTTAGTTTAGTACAAGACACAACTTCCTAACAAGTAAAATCCAAAAGTGGGATAGGCTGCTTTGGGAATCAATGGGTTTCCCTTTGCTGGAAATCTTCAGGTAGAGAGACTATATGGTCTTATACTGGAAATATTGGGTCTCTGCTTAAGTAGGGAAGCAGCTTGGGGCAATGGCAGTGTCAAGGGAAGCTTTTTTTTTTAAAAAAATTATCTATTTTAGATAATTCAGGAATGACCTGAACAAATTTTTAGGTAGAAGGCTTCAGATGGCATTTATATACTCTATTTAAATTTCTTTTTTTTTTAAGGCACTTGGGGTTAAGTGACTTGCCCAGGGTCACACAGCTAGTAAGTGTCAAGTGTTTGGTCTGAGGTCGGATTTGAATTCAGGTCCTCCTGATTTCAGGGCTGGTGCTCTATCCACTGGCCACCTAGCTGCCACCTGAATTTCTTTAAAAAAATAATTTTCAAAAGCCTTGACTACTTTTGACTACTCAAATTCTACCTCTTCTTCTTAAGTTGCCGCCTCCTTTCATATTTCTTCAGTCTCTGGGACTCCGGTTTAAATCACATTGCCAGCTATCCTTGTTTTCTTTAGTCTTCCTGACTAATTTATCTGAATCCTTTTCTAAATCTTTTCATACTCTTTTTTTCTCCTTTATTTCTACATCAAATGAAATGCTTTGCTTTTCCTAATTTTCCCATCAAGTCCTCTGTGTCTCTCTCTCTCTGTGTCTCTGTCTCTTTTTCTTTCTCTCTGAATATATATATGTGTCTGTGTATATATGCAATTATACATGCATGTGTATATATACACACAGATAAACATATATATATATATATATATATATACACAGATATGGTTTTTTCAGGTACTTTGCATCCCAAAGGTTATGGAAAATCTTTTTTTTTTAATAGGAGGTACTAAGCCACTTTCTTGCTAATTTTTAAAACTACGTCTATAACCTGCTTTGTCATCTCTTTTTTTAAAAAAAGTTTTTAATTGATGTTTTTAATTTTGACATCGCCTAGATTTCCCCTGTATCTTTCCATTTTCCGGTATCCCTTTAAAATGTTGTTTTGTTTGTTTGTTTGTTGTTTTAAGAAAGAAAGGGGGACACAGGAATCAGCAAAACCAACCAAGCATTGAAAAAAAATCTGATGTATGCAATATTAGACAGCTGTGGACTCCCTACCTCTGCAAAAGAACAGGGGGAGGGGAGAGTTATCTTCACATATCTACTCTTTGGGACCTAGCTTATTCTTATAATTTCATAATGTTCAGTTTTAATTGTTTTGTGGTTGTTTTATTTACATTGTTACAGTCACTGTGTATATGGTTTTCCCAGTGCTGCTTACTTCACTTGATTCCTATTAAATCTTTACATTCTCTGTCACCATGTTTGTTGTTTCTTATAGCACAGTAATATTTGATTACATTCATGTGCCACAGTATATTTAGCCATTCTTCAATCGATGAGCCATCTACTTTGCTACTTGGGTTGTCTTTTTATACCAGCTTCAGCCTGACTCTCCCTAATTGAAAAAGAAAAATCTTCTTGACACAATTCTCTTTTAGAATTGTATCCTAAGTCCAAAGTCCAAACCTTTCTACTACTTTTACTGGCACTGTTATTACATTACAGTATCTTTTTTTAACCAGGTCACAATATTTGCAGTATCTACTATTCCATTCCTGAAGAGGATGAACAAACCCCCTTTAGTGATGGCCTGCTCAGTAGGATCAACTCAAAGACCCTCCTATAATCCTATTCCTTTTTCGCTGGGCAGTCTCCAAAATAAGTATAATTTCTATGCTGATCTAAAGCTCATATCTACCCATTACTTCCTGGGATTTGGCATGTTTCAAACACTCCTGGTTCCATCCCAATAGAATTGATAATCAGGATTCCTACCAAATAATCTCTTGCTGATCAATGGACCTCATCTTTCCTTAAGCAGATCTTTACAACAAATGCTGACCTGACCTTCACAGAACTTGCATACGTTTTCTTATGTTCTCTCATTCTTCTGACTCCTCTGTTCCTTTAGCCCTTATGGAAGACAAAATAGACAAAACAGTAGTATGGGCATTCTGTTCTTTTGCCTCTTCCACATTCTTCTTTTCTTTCCTTTTTCTACCCTGATCCAACTTTCCAGTGTTTTTCTTTTTCCCCATTTCTCTTATTTGCAGCTGACAATCACCAGTGGGGAAAGAAATTCTGAGCTCTGCACTTGCAGACTCCCATTGTTCAACTTCTCATGCTCTTTCTGTTTTCCTTTTCTACCTGGCTTTACATGCATAATATAATGACAAAAGTGCTGGATTTAGAGTGAGGATAGACACTGGTTTAAATCTTGCTTCCCATATTTATGGGTTGTGTGACTTTCTAGCCTCAGTGTCCTCATTTGTAGAATGGGAATATCAAAGGGCAGCTAGGTGGCGCAGTCAGTAGAACACCCTGATGTCAGGAGGACCTGAGTTCAAGTCCGGCCTCAGACCAAACACTTGACACTTACTAGCTGTGTGACCGTGGGCAAGTCACTTAAGCCCAATTGCCTAAAAAAAAAGAATGGGAATATCAAGTCTCTAGAACCAACCTCACATGGATATTGTGGCCATCAAATGAGATAATGTATGCAAAATGCTTTGCAAACCTTAAAATGCTATGTAAATTGCAGTTATTATTGTTCCTACCACCATGTTCTTACCCTCTTCCTCATTATTCATATGTTTTTGTTCTAACTGCTTCAATTGTTGCAACATCTTAAAAAGGAGTTCCTGACCTTGATCTATCCCCGCTGCCCTCTTTCCAGCTGCCTTCTTCCCATCATGTAACACTCACTCACTCACAGGTGAACCTCATTTGATCCTTACAACAACCCTAGGAGGATAATTATTCCACTCAGCACTGGTACTGTTCATACTTTTAAAGGTATTTTTCCTCACTTAATGTTTAAACTACATATTGCCTTCCATTGCTTTTAAACATTTAACAACATGTTCTCTCCTGTCTTCATTATGAAATATGCCCTACCTTTCTGATCCCTCCAAAAGGACAGGAAACCAGAATTTCTCTTTTAAGGCACAAGCTAGTGCTCAGTACGAGACTTTCTTATTGGAAAGAAATCCCATTGGAGATTCTAGAAAATGAAATTATTTACATTCACTGAGATTCACTTAGTAGTTACTTAGATTTTCAGATCTGAAGAAAGGGCAAACCCCATCCAGAGCTTAGCTGAGGCAAACCTAAAAAAGTCCAAGGGAGCTATAGTTTGTTTGCTTTTAAACAGAGCTGTAACTAGGAATTTTTGTATCTGAGACAAGTTAGAGGAGGGCAGAAACATGCCCGGGAACACTGTGGGATTTCTCTGCTGCTAGGCTAAAGGAATAACTGCTTCTGGAAAGGCAACTGGAGTTGGTTTGCACTTCCAAGGGTAGGGGAAGTGTGCCCCCAGAATAATTCTGTGAGGACCCTCCTAAATTTCAATGCGTTGAGACAGAGTCCTAGTTGCCATGCCCTAGTTGTGGTGGTCTTCTTAAGCATATTATAATATCATAATGTGTTACGAAAGATAGAGAGTAACAGGTTTCTTAGTTTTAAAAAATGTCATTCTATTGTGATGGGCCCATTAATTAGTTATCTAAAGGAAAGACAGAAATAACTTAGCTCTTGATGTTAAAATCATTCAGATGACTTGCGAGTCAGTTGTAGCAACTTTACTGAGAAGTAGGATAGTATCTAGCAAAGCTGTGAAATTATGAAAAGAGAGGAGTTTTTGCCTTTGCTTTCACTGCTACAACTTTGCAAAAAAAAATTCCTGTATATTTTTATTGAACACAATACGAAGCTTGACACATTTATGAGCCAATTCAAAACACTACATTTTTTATTTTATTCGACTTAGCATTTATATAGTGCTGATGGTCATTGAATGTAGGCACTTTACAATATTATTATTTTGCATTTATATAGCACTTGATATATTCAGTGTGTGCTATAAATTATCTTGATTTTTATGTTTTTAAAAGTATTTAAACCTGGAAATCATTTTTTGGACAACTTCTATTTATATCCAACCTTTCTTCAGAGCATTTTGCAAACATTGGGCCCAAATCATATCCATTTCTTATTTCTTCCATGAATAGAGATCCCCCACAAAATCAGCAGCTTTCCAAGAAAAGACAATACATATGGGATTTAAATCCCAATATGCCACATGCCACTCAAAAAAAAAGTCTGTGTCATAAATCCCTGATTAATGACTTGCTCATTCAAGTGAGAGTTATTTTTTTTGAAATTATGAAACAGAAAAGGAATTTAGATAACTCCTTATATTTGATTGAAATTTGAAATTGAAATTTGTCTCTAATGGGAATTTAGAATTGTCCATAGTTGGTTTATAAGCTATACCTTAACATTAAATTAGATAGAGGTTAAATTAACTCTTTAAGGTCACTAGAGAATATTTAATAAAGTAAAATCAATCAACATGTTTTTGTTCATTGGTTACTCTATACCAGAGACTGCTAGATGCTGAGGATACAAATACAAAAGCAAATTTTAGTTCCTGATCTCAAGAAGCTTACATTCTACTGGGAGTGTACCACATGTTCATAGATAAGTAAACTGAAGATTTATACAAAATAAATACTGGATGTTTACAGGGGGATGGGCACCAACAATTGAGGGAATTGGGAAAGGCCTCTTGAAAAAGGTGCCACTTAAACTGAGTATTAAAATAACCTTGGCATTTCAAGAAAGATTCCAGGCAGGGGGGACTTGGAGGAAACAGATGAAATGTCCCATGTGGGCAACAGAAGGTAGAATGTAGAATGGCTAGAATGTAGAGTGCATAAGGAGGCAGTAATGTGTAACCAGCCAGGAAAGGAAGGTTGGAGCTAATTTGTGAAGGTATTTAAATCCAAACAGAGGAGTCTTCATTTATCCTAGAGACCCTAAGCCACTGAAATTTCATGATGAGAGGAGGGACATAGGGAGAAGTCTCTTTAGAAATCCCAGTTTTGCAGCTCTGTGGAGAATGAATTGGAAAGGAGAAAGACTGGAATTAGGGAGACTAATAATAGCTTTAATATAAACACAATATCTATTGTTTTTCTTGTTCATTCTTCATTTTTGAAGAGAACCAATGACATCACAAGGTGATGACTTGCTTGATGACTTGGATTGAAGTGAGGCAGAGTTGCAACAAAGTCATTAGCCTCACTCTCTCTACCAGAGTTATCGAAGTCCAGTGGCAGGACAAAAGTCAAGACTACTGGGAATGGCCTGGGATGCAATGGATGACCTTAATGGCTGAAGCAGGTGCTGTGGAGTTCCTTGGTTTAATTAGTAGGACAATATTTGTCTAATAAAAGGATTCTGGTAGAGTTCTTTCTTTCTCAATTTTTGAAAATAATTTGTGAAGTATAGGTACCTGTGACCTCTTAATTGCTAAATCTAATGGCCATTTCTCAATCTTCATTGACCCCTGTGTAGCCTTTGACATTGTCCAAATGGCAAAAATGGAAGCTCTTTAGGGGCAGTGATGGCCTCACTTCTGTATTTGTGTCCTCAGAGCCTAGAATAGTGTGTGGTATGTAATAGGTATTTTGTAAATACTTGTTGATTGGTTGATTGATTCACATCCATCACCTCCCCATTCTACTATAATTGCCCCCAGCCTAGTTTAGATCCTTGTTACTTTTCATCTGACAACCTACTACCCTCCTACCTGTTCTCTCTGTTATCAAGCTCTCCCTTTTCAACTCATCTTTCATCTTACACAGAAAGTAACTTGCTAACATGTAAGTTATTTACCTACCCAAAAACCTCGGTGGCTCTCAGTTACCTAGTGAACAAATGACAGATTCCTTATTCTTATCTCTAAGACTCTCTTTATCCTATATTTTCAGCCTCACTTCAGATTATTTACCTTTATTCATTCAGTGCACCAGTAAAACTACATTGCTTGGTGTTCCCTGTTCTTGTTTTCCCATCTCCCCCTTACAGCATCCCAAGCTCAGATTCTGCCTGCTGAAATCCTCCTCTTTGTTGGAGGCTCTGCTCAAGTGCCACTCACTTCACAACACCTTCCCCAAATAGAAACTTTTCTTCCCAGGTCAATCTCTCTTTCCAATCTCTTTGCCTTCTCTTACACAATTAAAAATTTGTTAACTTCCGGTTATTTGTGTATTTCCCACTCTTCCTACCAGATTGTAAGCTCCTTATTACTGATTTTTGAGTACATAGCATGTGGCATGCTGTCTTGCAAATAGCAGATCCTTAACAAACATTTACTGAATGGTATTAACTTTGGAAAAGTTAATGCAATACCTTAAGGAATAGTTCAGGAATTAGGGCAATCCTGTAGCACCAAAAACTCAAAAAAGTTAGACAAGTGTGTCCTAGTAAATGTTGAACAACTGGCTTTCCAGGAAAAAAAATCTCTCTCTCTGTCTCTCTCTGTGTCTCTCTCTCTACCTCCCCCTCTCTCCCTCCCTCCCTTTCTCTCTCTGTTATAGATGGAGAAGTCAATGCAAAGAGAAGGTTGTGCCTACTACCTCCTTGGTAACAAAACTGTAACTTGAACCTATCTAAGACTTGGTCTGGCATACTTTTCATACAGCCACACTGCTTTCCTGGTTATTCTTAGATGCTTAGGAGGATTTTGAAATTGCATGATTACCTATGTTTCTCTATAGTCAACCCTCGATCTGCTGTCCAAACCATTTATTTCTGTTTACTTTGATAACAATATTCTGTGCCTGGCTTCCTAAGGGAATCTCATGTTTTTGGTTTGCACTCTAATCTTGCAGGGCACAAACAGGCACCATTTTTTTTTAAAAAGTGATTTGTGTAGTAATTTTTCTAAAATGTAAAAGATTCCTTCAGAAGCAGAGGGCAACTAGAATGATAGCCCAGAAGTAAATATATCACTTTTATTCATTCCATTACCCATATAAATCCTCCTCTGATTCATCAGTTGTGGCATAGGTTAGTTTTTGGAGAATGGAAGATACAAGAGTTAATTTCTTTCACTGCAATTTAGTTTTCAGAACATTTTAAAGAAACATTAGGTGCATGTTTTTGGTTTGCATGTTTTGCACAAAAATACTGTCTGTGTTTAAATGAAATGGTGTTGTTCAGGAGTTATACTTAACAGAAAGTTAAAGTTCTTGCTTCTTACATCTTTGTTCTCAATCACTTGTTAAGAAATTAAGCTGAAATTAAGCTGAATGTGTTGAGTGAATGAAGCTGAATCTGTAGAGTAAAATTCATGTTCTAGTTTGTATCATTTAAATAAGAGCTACATAAAATTTAGAAAATTTGCATATTTCTGTGAGTATTTTGTGGAGTCCTATGAAAAGTAAAGGTAAATTTAAGGACACATCTAAGGAAGCATTAGACATTAAATACTGCTGACCTACCATAATAACTTACAAATGCTCTCAATTTAATTTCTATTTCCTAGAATAATTTTTTTAAAAAACTGGCTCCCTCTATAAAAATAAGAGAAAATAAGAGGAGAAAAAGGAGGGTTGATGTTAAAAGGGTTAAAAGAAAATGTAAAGTGGCAATGAAAAGAAAGATGTATGAATTTAATGCTCATTTTTTGCCTTTGTATGATACTCAAGGCTGATCCTTTACAAAGCAGAAAAGCAGAACTTGGATAACTTGGGGATTCTCTTGTAAGAAACTGATAAGCAGTGGGTTGAAAATTAAACAGAATTAGCAGAAACACAGTGAGAGGAAGTAGAGGAAAAATTAAGGGACAGTTATTAAAGAACACTCAAGGAAGTAGAAAAGATGATGGGGAAAGCCGTTTGTAGTTTTATTTTTAAAGGAATTATTCCTTGAATAATAGATGTGGAAAGAGAAAGAAAGAAGACCATAAAAAAAATCTTGACAAAAATGAAGAAAGGAACTAAAGATGGAATCCTACACAAATATTGCCTACCAACTATAATTAGCCAACTATAACTGTCAAGGGCTGACAAATTCAAAAAGGTAGTTTAAATGCTAGATGAAAAGAAACGGGGGAAGGAACATTGGTTCATTGCAGCAAAATGGACAGAGCTGGAATTTAAGATAGCTAAGGCAAAAGGCAAGGATGATCATTTGAAGGACATGAGAATGCTGGGGGGATAAAAACTACAGCATAGTGAATGCTTGACAAAAATAACTAGAAAAAATGGAAATGTTTGCCCTTAGAGATGAACTGCTTTTAAATAAGATCTAACTACACAGAAGTCAAATATCTGATATCCAAATTCAAGGAAACTTTATGAAATAAGAAAAAATTCTTTGCCTGAAGTACCCAGAGGAAAAATCTGTGCCAGGTAGAAATGCAGGTAAAGTATGCCATGGAAGAAGCTTTCAGACCTCCGAAAGAGCTGGACACAATGGATAATGCTGATAGAGAGCTAGCTGAAATAAAATCAGAGTATAAAGAAACAATGTTCCACGGAGGCAGAAAACAACCTCTGAAAATGAATCCTGGCACACCAAAGGCTTTCCTCCTTTTTTTCTCTTGCTGCCATGCACATAAACTTGAAATCCAGTGGACTCTGACTGGTTAGCCCTTTCTGTTTGGAAGGCTATGAGTAACCCATCAGTAACCACCCTTCCTTAATTTAACTGTGTGGCAGTTACGCCCAGTCTTTGTCCTGAGTTGTTGTTGATTCTTTGGTATGTCCCTTTGTACTGGGATTGATTGGTGAGGTGGGAGCTCCCTGCCTTTTCCTGGGTCCTCATGATGCTGTTCATGAAGTCTTTGTCCTAGCACTGATGATCTCTCTTCCCTATGATACGGTTTCCTGAAGGCCTCATTTTGAGCATTCATCGCTCCATTGACATTGAGCTCATGATGATTGATTAATGAATGATGATTCATAGCTAGTTTATAAAGCTGAGATTCATCCTTTAGTTTTCCCTTTAAAAGGAGCTGTGGCCTGACTTAAGAAGACTGGACAGTTGGAGAGTGGAAGGGATAAGATAGGAGCAGGATTCAGACTTAGTTCATTGAAGGGAATGCTGCAGATATACTGAATCACCCCAGGGAGCCATGTGCCCCAGAGATTGCAACATCAGATGTAGCAAATAAAGTGGCAAGGGGTTCTTGGATCAATCAAAAAAGGAGTTTTTGAATCATGCTGAGTCCTTGGACCAAGCAGAAGCTAATGATGAGGAAAGGGAAAGAACAGAGCTATCATGTGAAAGAGCAAACCAAGTTTATTGTATGTGGTCAAGGAGATGGGTGCTGACATTCTATTAACCTTGGGAATGGCTGGGATGTGTGGGATCCACTCAAGGTAATACTATAAATCAGGAAGAATGTATACAGTTATCCATTCTGCATTGAGGGGGTTGGGGTGTGGGACCCCTGTGATCTGGAAAATCTATGTAAAGTTTTTTGACCCTCCCTTTGTACTAGAGAAGGAGTCTGAATTATTATGGTATTAAAAAATAAAATATGTTGGCACAATCCAATACTGTACAAATATTTTATACATTTCAGAGTTTCTAAATTTTTTCTGTGTCATCTGCTGACCTTTGTGTGTCATTTGTGGTTTCTGCAGAACTCTCAAAAAATTTCCTTTTAATTTCTTATGCCAACCTATGATATATCAAAACTGTGAAGGGGAAAGTCACAACATGGCAGGGATAGCTGTACATCCTTGATAAGGTAGAGGCTCACTAGAAGAGAGGGTTGACTGATGCTCTAAAAACCAAGTGCTTTTCCCTTGTGGTGTGGCATCTATTCAGAATAATATTATCCTGGATGTAATACTGGAGTACTCTTCAGGTCTATGAGGAATGTCAACCCATGAAGGAAGAAGGAATAATTTTGATACTTTTACTTTATGTCTTCTTTGGGTGAATTAAAACCTGTTATGTTTACTGTCTTGTTAACCTAAGTTCCTTGCATAAGAAGCTGAGCATCCTTTTCCCCTTCCATCATCTGTTTTTTAAAAAATAGATTTAGACATGAGCCAAATTGTTATGTTCTCAGGGCAAATTCTGGGTAGGACTATAAGTAAAAAGAAATTTTAGAGAAAATTCTCAAGATTGAATCAATTCTATATAAACCCGGAGTTTTAGTCCTTGGTCACAGGTTGTAAATGAAATAAGGTTAGAGTTAAAAAGCTTTACTAAATAATTAAGGGGAAAATACCATAAAAAAGTAAAAGGCTTAAGATTTACATCAGCCTAGAGATATGTTTTGATTTAATGCTATCTTGATTCTAGAATCCTATTCTTGCATTAACCTAGCTATGGTAGGGCCAACAATCTCATCCTCTCTTGGAAGAGATACAACTGCTTCCTTTCATATAAAACTCAACTCCCTTACATTCAATCAGAGCTGTAACTAGAAATTCTTGTGTCTAGGAGAAATACAGATGGGACCATGGAGTGGTGAGGTAATTAATGCAAATGAATGTTTTCTCTGGGTGCCAACTGGCTTGAAGAGTGCCTGTATCTAGATTTGACTAATCACCCTCAACCCCTGGAACAAGGTGGTAGAAGGTCAGAAGCAGTAGGCAAGGTTGGGGTTCTAGGAAGGAGACCCCAGGAGGAGAAGGGGACAGTAGTGGTAAGGACCCTGGTAGTGGTAACCTAGAGTAAGAACAGGGATGATAGTGCCATGTGGCAAAGACCACTTAGTAGAGAGCCACCAAAGGGAGTAATTGTGTGCTCCACCTCAAAATGTTAACACTATCAAACAAAACCCTAGTTATATCTCTATCTTTAACCAGAGTTTCAGCCTAATTTAGTTCCAATTCCATTATAATAACTATGCCATTTTAAAGCCCCAAAACTAGACCTTAATTTTGTTCTTTCCGCATCACTCAGGAGTCACTACATTTTTTTTTTCTAATATAGAAACTTGGGTGTTAGGTGTAGCACCAAGTTTCATAGCTAGGGGCTTCTCAAAGGGCTTATTGTTGTCGTTCAGTCATGTCTGACTTTTCATGACCCCATCTGGAGTTTTCTTGGCAAAGATACTGGAGTGACTTGCCATGTCCTTCTCCAGCTCATTTTACAGATGAGGAAACAGATTTAAGTGACTTGCCCAGGGTCACACAGCTAATAAGTGTCTGAGGCTGGGTTTGAACTCAGTTTTCCTGACTCCTGGTCTGGCACTCTATCCACTATGCCACCTAGCTGCTCATTTGAAGTGCAAATAAAACTGACACCTGAGGGTCTAATTAAGATTTCACATTTGTTGGGCCTAATAGCTGGTTCTACTCCCTTCACTATAACTCAAGTTGATGAATCATTTCTAGGTTGACTACTACCCCAGCCCATCTCACTGGGGAGTGGTCTCCTAGAATCCCATTTTGCCAATATCTTACACATACAGTAATAATGCAATTTCCACCCACACTCCTAGAAAGTTTTTCCTTATGTTGAGCTGAAACAAGCCTTCCTGCTACTTTTGATTAGTCCTAATTTTAACCCCAGGGCCAGGCAGAATAATTCTAAACTCTGTTCCACAAGAAAACTCTCTAAATATTTTCCTCCAGCTATCATTTTCTTTCTGTTCCCCTTTCTCCCCTTGCCTCCCTCACCTTTTACCCCAAGACTCTCTGCTATAGTATTTTATAACATGCAAAAAACATCCCCTCCCATCATCTAGGCTGAAACTCACAACAGCCCTGGGATTGAGTGTAGGGAGGTTTTTTTGGATTAGACCTGTGATTACATTAGTATGGGGAGCTTCCAGTGAGGAAATGCCTTCTACCAATGCAGCTCAGCATGTGCTCTTCAACTTAAAGTCTTAAAAAATTGACCAACGCTAGAGCAATGAGTTATGTTTCAATGGTATGACTTGAATCCAGGTCTTCCTGACTTTTTTTTTTTTTTGGCTAGGCAGGGGGGTTAAGTGACTTGCCCAGGGTCACACAGCTAGGAAGTATCAAGTGGCTGAGGCCAGATTTGAACTCAGGTCCTCTTGACTCCAGGGTTAGTGCTCTATCCACTGTGCCACCTAGCTGCCCTCTCTTTCTGACTTTTAGGTCAGCTTTTTATTCATGACACCAAATTGCCTTTCCTCCCTATTTTGTAGATATGGAAACTGAGGCCCATGAAGGTTAGATGATTTGCCTAAGGCCACACAGCTAGTTAGCCTCAGAGTCTCCTTGCTTTAAGTCCATACCCTTTGACCCCAAATAGACTGCTAGGCATATACCCCAAGGAGCTCAGCAATTTTTTTAAAAGGCCTCATATATACCAAAATATTGATAGCTACACTTTTTTGTAGAAACAAAGTAGATTCCCATGCATAGGGGAATAGGTAAACAAGATACGATAGAAGAATGAAATGGAATATTATTGTTCTATAAGAAGCCATGAATATAATGAATACAGAAAAAACTTTGGAAAACTTGTATGAACTGATGCAAAGTAAACAGAAGCAAGAGAACAATATGTGAAATTATAATGACCAAACTTGACCCCAAAGATGTGCATTTGGGAAAACACATCTCACTCTATTGCTTTGCAGAAGTGGAGCAAAACAGATGTGAGATGCTATATCTAAGATCAATCTTTTTAAATGTATTAGTTTTGCTGAACTAGAGTCTTTTTTGCCCTCTTTTTTACATTTTGTGATAAGATTGGCTCTCTGGGAGAATGAAAGAGGGGAAAATTTTGGAAATATTAAGTGACATAAAAATAAAATATATCAATACAATTTATTTTAAAAAGGAAATCATCTAGTTCAGTCTCTCATTTTGCAAATAAGGACACTGAATCCCAAATTAATTTCAAATTCAAACATAGAAATTTGTTTTTAAATTGCTTCATTGTTCTCCTCTATAAAGCAGAACATTGAGAGTTAACTATGTGAAAATCTAAAATATAACCCTAATCTGTTCAACCAAGTTAATCAGCATATTCTTTGAAATAACTTCATTGTAAGTTACGGTTATACTAATAAAACTTTTTTCAAACTTTCTTCCCTTTCCTTTTTAAAAGTGGCATCACGCATACATCTATCTACCTGTGGTCCAAGGTTCTAGCAAAAGAAATAATGCTCAACGGATACTTTCTTGTTTGACTTGAATTTCAAGGCGTCAGTTGTGAGGATCATAACTATTATATGCAATTAAAATTGAGTTAATCAGAATCCAACTAACCAAACTCTTTAATTTTCCAAAATTATTCTTTGTAGGCATTCTGGTTTTTATGGAGAAAAAGACAAGATAAGAAAATAGGCTATCAGGAATTTAGAAGTTTAAAATAAGCAACGTCCTGGAGTCAGTATACATTCCTTCTCAGATTCGACATCTTCTGGAGTCACTGTTTTGAATAAGAATCTCTGATGACACTGTAAGATTCTCACGAAAAAAAGATTCAGTTATGAGATGTCAGGTATAAATGATTTCTAAGGTTCCTTCTAGTCTGAAATGCCTTAGCTATGAAAGTATATATAAAAATATGCTTAGCAAAGTTTTCCACAAAGTCAAAATAAAGAATTTCTAGATAACCAGAACATTAACTAACACATCTCTTTCCCTAAGCATGCCCTGCCAGTTCAAGTTTTACTGTAGTTTGGGCGTAACATTTTTCATACATACAGATCCATTGTGTTGTCTTTGACCCCCAAATTCCTTTACATTGGTGTGACTCCATCCCTCACAGTGAGCACTTTGGAAAAACTTTTTTCTTCATGTCTTCAATCTACTTAAGTATGGACTCAAGGGTGGTTTTTTTTTGTTTTTGTTTTTGTTTTGTTGTGGTTGATGATGATGATTTGGCCAGACCATTTTCTCTTATGGATGTTGGGATTCTATGAAAGTATATTTTCTTTTTATTATTGTTGACAGGAAAAGTCCGTTCTTTCTAATACTTTTTAAAATAAATTTATTACTTTATATGTCATTTTTTTAAATTATAGGCTTCGCGTCTCATCCTCTATTTCTAATGCACAGGGAATGACAAGAAAAATACTTTTATGACATATTTGACAAAAGGCTCCTGGTATTGAACTAAGATGCTTTTCTGCCATTCAAACAGGGGGCTCCATGGCAAACAGAATGAAGCCTTCTCAGTGACTAGGTGAGTACAAAAAGCATGCTTGTTTATATATTATACATACGTGTGTATATGAATGCCTGGATTTATGGGCTTTGCAATACTAAATTTTTGTATTTTCATATATACACATATATGTGTGTATATATTATATGTGTATGTATACATATGTGTGTATCTATATACATACATACATACATACATACATATATGCATGTATGAATAGTAAGAGTAGTGTCCCGGAAACCTAGACAGAGTCAAGGAGCAAAGGGTGCTTGACAATGTCAAAGGCTGCAGAGAGGTCAAGAAGGATGAGTGTGAAAAACGACCCTCCAACTCTTCTCTCTCTCTCTCTGTGCCTTTTCATAGACTGTCTCCCATGCTTGGAATACATTCTTTCCCTATCATAGCTTCGTAGAATTCCTAGCTTCTTTCAAAGCTCAGCTCAAATACCATCTCCTACATGAAACCTTTCATTTTCCTCCTCACGAGTAGTGCCTTCCCACCAATTACGCTGTGTTTATTTTCTCTATATTTACATATATTCATATTATCTACTCTCCTATAGAATATAAAGAGCATGGACATTAATTTTGATTTCTGCATTCTCCAAACTTAACACAATTGCTAGTACATAATGGGTGTTTAATAAATGCTTCCAGATTGACTAGTTATTACTCTAGGATATTGTGATAAATGATCTGTTTTAATCAAGAGGTTATGAGGAAGCTATTAAAAAATGGTGGGCCAGTGGAATCAAAGCAAAACAAGGAAGAAGGCAACTTTGGCAGTGAGTTGAGGATTTACTTGAGCAGAGTCACTGGTGAGTATAATGCATATAATAAAATTCAGAAGATTACAAAGGAAACCAATTACACTGAACTTCAATTATCAAAACTTTATTTAATTTTGATTTTTATGTAGCAAAACAAGCATTTCCTTAACATAGTGTAATTTTTTTAAAAAAGATGATCACACATGAAACTGTAAACCTTATTATGTACAACTTGCTATTCCTTTTAAATAGCAAAGTTATCATGTAAATTTCTTTTTTTCCTTCCCTCCCTCCCCTGCCCTAGAGATGGCTACCATTAGACACAAATGTGCATCATTCTATACATACTTCTATTTATCAGTTCTTTCTCTGGATGCAGAGAGTTTTTTTCTTAACCAAGCTCACAGATCATAGGTTAAGTCCATGTGATATAGAATAATTAATAATTCTCATCATCATAATAGCTAACATTTATATTGTGTTTACTTTATTCCAGGTGCTTTACAATTATCATTTCATTTGATCCTCATAGCAACTGCGGGAAATATGTGCTATTATTATCCCCATTTTACAGATGAGGAAACTGAGGCAGACAGATGTTGTGTGACTTGCCTAAGGTCGCACAGCTAGTAAGTGTCTGAGGCCATATTTGAATGCAGGTCTTCCTGACTCCAAGCCCAGCACTCTATCCACTGCCTCTGTTCAATGAAATTCAATCTAATACAATCAAAAGGTATCATAACTCTACAGAGTGCAGAGACTTATAACAGCTTCTTGGATGGGGGGGATGATGTTTTGATAAGATGTCATGGTTCCTGCTATCATGGAACCTGTGAGGATAGAGGTCACACTACTGGGGATGAACAGAAAGGAAAATGAGAAACAAACTAATCAGAATGTGTAGTCGGATAATATGATAAAAGAATGAATTAGATAGAGAGACCCAGAATTATATCTTGGTTTCCCTAGTATCCATCATGGAGTGGTACCCTTCAATGCAGCAAGAGTGAGGAAATAAGAACTCAAATACAATGCGCTCAACTAATTATTTGCATACGATATACACTTAAAAACTGTATTTGCCAATTAAAAAGACCTTAGGCTTATTCCTCTTCCTATTACCATCCCTACGCTCATCAGGTCACCTTGTCATCAATTAAGGTGTTTCCAAGGTTGCACACCCATTTTAATATGACTATGCAAAACATCATTGATAAGATAAATGAAAACAAACCTTCCAAAACCAAATAGAAATAATATACAGAATTATACACTGTTCTAGATTAATCATGTCAATATTTCCAGTTTCTAGTGCCTAATCATTCTCTGACAAGTAAGATCTCCAGGGAGACATTTTAATTCTTCTGGACCACTAGCTATCCATAAAGACCTTACTCCATGCCCATACACCTACTTCCCATCATGCCTCCTATACTTTTCTCAGGCTTTATTCAGTACCCCTACTCATTCTCCAGCCATTACCAAGTCTCATTTCATTCTTTTCCAGTTTTCTTTCAACACAACTGCTCTTGTACAAAGGTTCTAAATAAAAGTTCAATAGGCTGCTAGAGCATCATGTAGTAAATTGTATCTTTCCTCAGATAAATGGTGCCCTAGTGGCTTGGAAGAGTAAATGCAGCTCTGAGAAACAATTGTGACTTATTCCCTTCCAGGAAATAGTTTACATGTTGGGACAATCTAGCTCATCAGGTGGTAAACAAATACTTCTTGGCCAATTTATAAAATGATTTAACACAAATTTACATAATTACACCTCCAGTGGTGAAATGATCTTTATTTTAGGCTCACAGACTCAAGAAACTATATTTTAAAATATATTTCAGTTTGTAAATTGCAGAACCATAAGAAAATCTTTCATTTATTAAAATCAAATGGGCTAATTGCAATCATGCTTTTAATTTATGGTTTCACTTTAAATTGAAAAAAAAAACCCTCTACCAATTTACTTTTAGCCACCTCATAGTAGCCCCTCATAATCTGGTGCTGCCTCTGTGATCATAGGGTTGAAAGTTAGGATCTCTGCACTCTGACCCTGAATCACTGGGTGTTACCTGATTTAACCTCTCAGTTTCCTCATCTGCAAAATGGGAATAATAATACTTACCTACCTCACAGGGGTGTCATGAGTATTAATTAATGTTTGCAAAGTGCTTTGAGATCCCCAGATGAAAGGCCCCATAGAAATGCAAAGCATAAAGTATCATTATTTAAAGCCTCCCCATTCGCTTCCCACTTTCTCCTGAGTAGTGATTACCCATTATAGCCAGTGCTAAACGGTGGTAATGCAGCATTAAGGCACGACAAGGCAGGTTTTATTGGACCATTAGAACAGACCTATTTGAGGGAATTAGTTTCGTGAAGATGGTGATTATGCCAAGGATTTTTATTTTATGTAGTTGTTTTAATAGTTAAATATTAAGACATCAAAATTTGAAGCTGTTTTCTCATTTTGTTTGGGAGGGTAGGTATTCCTGAAGAAGGCATAGACATCTTAAGAAATGAAGGCATGTGGTGTGAGAGAACGTAATTTCTGCCCTCTAAAATTGTTTTTATGTGGCAAGCCTCCCACAGTTTCTGAGAAACCAGCTGTATGGTAAAGACAATACAGACCATTTAATTAGGAAACGAAAATCTCCCACATATAATTGCTCAGATACCCATTTCAAAGGATTTATAACTCTGGAAAAAAATTAATCCTCTCATTAGAACCTCATTTTGTACCTAGCAGAAGGCTTACCAAATTTAGGGTGAGTATTTCTGATCCCATCAAGGAATATTATTGAGGAGCCAGTTATATATTAGAATTAGCTGTCCATTTTTAATGTTGAGGAAAAGAGTGTAAAACATAGAGCAGATGGTTTGGACAGAAATAATTCAGGTGGTTGGCGCAATTAGAACAATTCTGTTTGGACAGAAAGAACTCAAGCAGTTTCATTTATCTTGCAATAGGTTTTCTGCATATTTGCAAACAAGGTGTTCTCCTCTTACAGCCTATAAACCAAAGGTAACTATCAATGAAGAAGAATTATACCCAAGGTAGCCAAGTCATTAATAGGGTTCTAAAAAGTGGGAGGGGGGCTTGTAAAACCCTAGAGAAAATCTCAGGGAAACAAAATATAAGTGGGCAAAGCATTCATTTTTTTCAATGGCTGTGTATTTCTATAAGGTGGCATGGTAGAAGAATTCTGGGTTCAAATCCCATATTTCACATTTACTAACTGTGCAACCATTGACACAGCATGAATCTCTATGAGACTGTTTCCTCATCTGTAAAATGGAGATAATGATGTCTGTGGTATCTACCTCCTAGAGCTGCTGTGAGAATTGACGCATATAAGCTTTGCAAACTCTGAAGTGCTATACAAATGTCAGCTATTAATATAACAAAAATATAAATTAAACTCATACAGATACCTCAAAGTTCTCTAGTTATTATAAGAATCTTTTGTTATGCTGAGTCAGCACAGTAGTAGAGCGTATAAAGCTCTGGACCAGGATTGAGGAAGAGCTGAGTTTAAATCTTCCTTAAACACTTACTGGCTGTGTGATCCTGGGCAAATCACCGAGCTTTTCTGAACTTCAATTTCTTCATCTGCAAAATGTGTTAATACCTTTCAGGGTTCTTGTGAGAATCAAGTGAGATAAAACATCTAAAGTGCTTTGCACACCTTAAAAAGCTGTATGAATGATAGCTATAATTATTGGGATGAATTAGGAAAAATACATATTTATAAATGAACTCATTTACTTACCCAATAATAGAAAAAATTGGAATATTTTTACATCATTTTTACACATAGAAAGTAATACAATTAAATTCTGACCTCACAAATAATTTTTTTCATACTTTAGTTGCCATATTTGATAATATCATGAATACCTATTTCTATATATTTGTGAGACTTCCTCAATTAAGATGTCATCACTTCATAATTGTGGACTAATTTGGATATTCAGGGTTGGCATTTGTTATCTATGAGAGTACAAACAAAGGGAAAAGGAGTTTGCTAAGCAAATTCATTGTGTAAACAAGGGAAATGCTAAAAGTGAAGGTCAACTACAGTTCTCAAGTGCTTATAAAATCACTGGAGCAGCAGCCCTTGCATAGACACAATGAATGTGCTAATTACAAATCATTCTTATCTATTTATTAAAGATTCTGTAACTGAAGAGCCCAATCCTCCTTTCAAATCTGCATTGTTCTCTGTATATTTCCAAATCTAAGCTCTGTCCAGGACTGACAAAGGAGATTAAACTAACTGGGCAGAGTACAGATTAACTACTGATTATATCAGGTGTGATTATTTGTTCCTCTTAAGGGAAGAAAAACAGGCTTTGAAAGAACCACTGAGCCAATGTTAGAACTAGTTTTAGGAATGGTTCTCATGACCTCCAGAAGCCCACCCTTTCCATTTCTAATTATTTACTTTTATTCCTTGGATATCTGAGTGCTGTTTCTGTGTGCCTATAAGGAAAAAGTGTGGAGGGCTATTTCTATGGAGATTTTACTCAGGGAAATTTTGCAATATGAACGATGTCAGCTTTTAACTTGTTTGTCATCCCACGGGAAAGGGTTTCAGTATGGTCAGGTGACTGACAGGAATATCAATGGTTAGATTTTCATGGTGAGAGAAATGTATCAATAACTAATTATTGAATCAGAACCAAGGTTTTCCCACTTTTCTGCTTCTTCATCTAGAAATCAACAGTGTGGGAAATCTTAGAAAAAGATTTACCCAACCAGACTGAGAGAATTGACTAATTCCTGTTCATTGTGTTTGGTTAGATAGTTCTGGGATAGAAGTGGATTCCCTCTTTAATATGTATATTGATAAGTCTTTTTGACCAAGACTTGGGTGATCTAAGTCAAGTACCCTCAAGACCCTCATTGGAATAGAAACCACCCCTCATTTCCATATTTTCTCATTAATTGTTAACCAATGGGAGTTGATTGCCACCCTCAGGAACATTCACTCTTCCAAAAGCATATAAACTATGCTCACCAACATGAGGGGTCTTTGACATTTGAGAGTCCCATTGACCTCTTTTAATAATAAGTATACTAGCCTTATTAATAAAATGATTAAATTACCCAGAAACTATGTCTCTCAAACTTTTTAAATTCTATGATGGTGAGCATTTATACCTCAGAAATCACCAAATTCTACTAAGTAAGGCTTGATTATTTGTTGATTGTCTAGAGTAAAGAAAGTGATGGAGAAAAATGTTAATGATGCAGATCAAACTGAAATATATGTACTGCACATATTCCCCCCCAAGCTGGTTAATAAATATTTACCAGCATACCACACTGTATGTCTATAATCTGAACACCAGTTTAGCTAAAATAAGAGAGGCTTATCACCAGGGAGAAGGATTTTTCTGCCATAGGCCATCTACTAAATTGTAGAAGGCTTGTGATCTCCATAGATGATGATGGGAGAGTCTTGAAAATAGCTGCAGGTAATCAGCTGACTCCCAGGAGGAAATCAGTGGAGAACTGCCGCATGATAACTGGACACCATCTGTGTGACTTAATGACTTTGCTGCCTGTTGGAGAACTGCTGATGGGCTGACAGATTAAGTGGTCCAGTCAGTGAATCAGGTAGGCAGTCAAATGGTTAACAAGCATTTATTAAGTGCCTGATACATGCCATGCATATTGTTAAGCACAGTGGTTACAAAAAAAAAGGCAAAAATAGTCCCTGCCCTCAAGGAACTTATGTTCCAATGAGGGAGACAACATGTAAATAATTAAGTACAAAAAGTAATCAACAGAGTACATTAAAAAGATAATTTGAGGGCAGCTAAGTGGTGCAGTGGATAGAGCACTGGCACTGAGGACCTGAGGAGGACCTGAGTTCAAATCCGGCCTCAGACCAAACGTTTGACGCTTACTAGTTGTGTGACTCTGGGCAAGTCACTTAACCCCAATTGCCTAAATTAAAAAAAAAAGATAATCTGGGAAAAGAAGGCATTAGTGGCGGGGGGACACACAGGAAAAGCCTACCACAGAAGGTAGGGCTTGAGTTGAGCATTGAAATAATCTAAGGAAACCTAGAGGTAGAGGTGAGGGGACCTTCCAGGCATGAGGGGGAAGCCAGTGCAAAGACACAGGGGTGGGATATGGAATCTGAACATAGGAAGAATTGTAAATAGGACAGTGCAACTATATCATAAGTGTTGATGGTAGAAAAGTGCAAGGGGCCAGGCTATGAAGACCTTTAAATGCCAAACAAAGGAAGTTTATATTTGATACTAGAGCTTACAGAGGGG
Source organism: Vombatus ursinus (assembly GCF_900497805.2). Classification (NCBI taxonomy): domain Eukaryota; kingdom Metazoa; phylum Chordata; class Mammalia; order Diprotodontia; family Vombatidae; genus Vombatus; species Vombatus ursinus. The sequence goes on along the minus strand of NW_020950792.1, from coordinate 2,488,970 downwards.
TGACATGGTCAGACTTTGTTGTTCAGTCATTACAGTTATGTCTAATTCTTCATGACCCTTTTGGGGTGTTCTTGGCAAAGATAATGGAGTGGTTTGCCATTTCTTTTTCCAGCTCATTTTACAGATGAAGAAACGGAGGCAAAAAGGGTTAAGTGACTTGTCCAGAGTTACACAGCTGGTAAGTATCTGAGGCCAGATTTGAACTCAGAAAGATAAATCTTCCTGACATCAGGCCTGGCACTCTATCAGACTTATACTTTAGAAAAATCAGCTTGGTAGCTGAGTGAATGATGAATTGGAATGGGGAGAGACTTGAGGTAGAAAGACCATTTAGATGGCTATTCGTAGTAATTCAGATGAGAGGTGATGAGGGCCTAAACTGCTAGGATTGTGACTGAATAAGTGGAGAGAAGAGGATCTTTACAAAAGATGGAGTAAGGAAATGACAAGATTTAATGATGGGTTGGATTTGGGGAGTAAGTGAAGGTGAGTTGAGGATGACACTGAGGTTTCAAAAAGATGGGAAGATGATGTTGCCCTCAAAAGAAATAGGGATGTTTAGAAAAGGTGTGAGTGTTGGGGGAAAGATAGCAAGTTCTGTTTGGAGTTGAGTTTGAGATCCCCTTGGGACATCCAGATAGAGATGGCCTAAAGGCAGTTGGTAATTCAAGATTATAAATCAGGAGAGACTAGGGCTGAATAGATAGCTAAGAAAATCATCTGCAAAGAGATGGAAATTGAACTCTTGGGAGCTGATGAGCTCACCAAGTGAGACAGTATAGGGTAGTAAGAAGAGAGAGTCCAGGAAGTTGATTGCTTCAGTAGACCTAGGCATCCAGGTGATACCTATCCTAAGATTTAAAATCCAGCATGGTGTTATAGAAGTGGGGAAAAATGTTTGGAGGGAAAATTTCTCTTCTTTTTTTATTTTTGGTGGGGGGAGGTTGGTTTTACATTTTTCTTTCTTTATTTTTTGTTACATTTTAAGTTCAAGCTATTTCCCTCCCTCCCCACCTCTCACTAGAGCACGCTACTACCATTTGATGCAGGTTTATAAATACATGTAAAACTATGTTATACATGCTTCTGTTTATTAGTTCTTTCTCTAGAAGTGAAAAGCATGTTCCTTTACAGGTCCTTTATAGTTGATTTGAGTATTTATAGTACTAAGAATAATGTGGTTGTTCACAATTATTCTTTGAACAATATTACTGTTACTGTATACAATGTTCTCTTGTTTCTGCTCACTTCACTTTTTATTATTTCATGGAAGTCTTTCCATGTTTTACTAAAATCAGTCAGCTCATCATTTCTTACAGCACAATAATATTCCATCACAATCACATACCACAACTTATTTAGCCATTCCCCAATTGATGGGCATCCCTCAATTTTTAGTTCTTTGCCACCACAAAGAGAGCTGCTATAAATATTCTAGAACATATAGGTTCTTTTTCTTTTCACCTGATTACTTTGGGAAACAGACCTAATAATGGTATTGCTGGGTCAAAAGGTATAGACAGTTCTATAACTCTTTAGGCACAATTCCAGATTACTCTCCAAAATTGTTGCATTAGTTCACAGTTCCACCAACAGTCTATTAATGTCCCAATTTTTCCACATTCCCTCCAACATTTGTCATTTTCCCCTTCTATCACTTTAGCCAATCTGATAGATGTGAGATGATATCGCAGAGTTGTTTTAATTTAAATTTCTTTCGTCAATAATTTTTTATTATAACATTTTTACATATAACTATAGGTAGCTTTGATTTCTTTGTCTGAAAACTGCCTATTCATATCCTTTTGACCATTTGTCAATTGTTGAATGGCTCAAATTCTTATAAATTTGACAAAGTTCTCTATATATTTGAGGTATGAGACCTTTATCCAAAAAACTGTGTATAAAAATCCTTTCCCTCCCCCCCATTTTCTACTTTCTTCTAATCTTGGCTATATTGATTTAATTTATACAAAACCTTTTAAATCTGATGTAATCAGAATTATCCATTTTATATCTCTTAATGCTCTCTATCTTATTTAATCATAAGTTCTTCTCCTATCCATAAATCTGATAGGTAACATGCTTCCTGTTATTCTAATATTCTTATGATATCTCCATTTATATCTAGTTTATGTATCCATATTGACCTTATCTTGGTAAATTATGTAAGATATTGACCTATACCCAATTTCTGCTGGACTGTTTTCCAGTTGTCCCAACAATTCTTTTTTTTTTTAACCAAATAGTGTATTCTTATCCCCAAAGCTTAAATCTTTACATTTGTCAAACACAAGGTTACTATAATCATTTACTACTGTGTATTGTTTGTCTACTGTGTTCTATTAATCCACCTTTCTATTTCTTAGTACCAGATAGTTTTGATAATTACTGCCTTGTGATATAGTTTAAGATCTGGTACCCTCCTTCCTTTATATTTTTTCATTAATTCTTTTGGTATTCTTGACCTTTTGTTCTTCCAAATGAATTTTATTATTATTTTTTCTAGCTCAATAAAATAATTTTTGTTAATTTAATTGGGATGGCATTGAATAAGTAGACTAGTTTAAGTAGAATTGTCATTTTTATTATATTGGCTCTGTCTACCATGAACAATTAATATTTCTCCAATTATTTATCTGACTTTATTTGTATAAAAAGTTTCTTATAATCATGTTCATGTAGTTCCTGGGTTTGTCTTGGTAGATATAGTCCCAGGTTTTTTATACAGTCTACAATTATTTTAAATGGGGTATATCTTACTATCTCTTCTTGCAGGGTTTTGTTAGTGATATAAATGGATTTTTCCTTAAAATGATAAGAAACATCTACCTAAAACCATCAGCAAGCATTATTTGCAATGACAATAAGCTAAAAGCCTTCTCAGTGAGATCAGGAGTGAAGCAAGGATGCCCATTATTACCAATATTATTCAATATTGTATTAGAAATGCTAGAAATAACAATAAGAGAAGAAAAAGAAATTGAAGGAATCAGAATGGGCAATGAGGTAATAAAACCTCCTCTCTTTGCAGATAATATGAGGTTATACTTGGAAAATCCTAGAGTTTAAAAATTTAGAAAGACTTGCATGAAATAATAAAAAAAAGTTAAAAAGTTAGATGAAACAATAATTTTAATAAAGTAGCAGGATACGAAATAAACCCACAGAAATCATCAGCATTTCTATATATCACCAACAAAAATCCACTTCTGTATAGCCAGTTATTCTGAGTATTAAGTTCTAGTCTTGTTGATCCCTGTGGGAGAAGTGGAATGAGCTCTACCTATGGAGTTAAAAGACCCAGGTTCAAATCTTTCCTCTGATGCTCACTACCTGTGTGGCCCTGGACAAGCCACTTAATTTCCCTGAGCCTCAGTTTCCTCATCTGTTAAATAAGAGGCTTTCATTAGATGTCCTTGGAGATCCTTTCCACTTCTAAGTTTCTGATGAGGATTCAGGTTACAGGTAACATTTACAGATCATTTAAAAAGCAATTAGATGATTACTGGACAGATAGGTGATACAGTAGATAGAGTGCCAAGCCTGGAGTCAGGAAGACCTGAGTTCAAATCCAGCCTTGGGTACTTACTAGCTGAGTGACCCTGGACAAGTCATTTAACCCTGTTTGCTTTTGTTTCCTCATCTGTAAAATGAGCTAGAGAAAGAAATGACAAACTGTTCCAGTATCTTTGCCAAGAAAACCCCAAATGGGATCACAAAGAATCAGACATGATTGAAATGACTGAACAACAAAAAGATGATCAATGTCCTGAAATGTATAAAGTTAAGAATCTCAACTCAGTAAGATCTGAATTTGAATCCTACCTATAACTAGTGATAGTTGTATAACTCCATTAACCTCTCCTAGCCTCAGTCTCCTTATTTGTAAAACAGGGATAATAACACTAGTAGCACTTACCCTATAGGGTTGTTGCCAGGACCAAAGGAGATAATGTGTGTAAAGCATCTTACAAATTTTAAGAGACTATATATAAGAGACTATACAAAGAGACTATATAAAACTATAAGTATTACTGGTATTGTTATTATCTCACTTAAGATGTAACAATGTAAGGAACAATGATTGGATACAGTTTTCCAAAAATGCATGAGCCACCAAAGAAAGGCCAGTCAAGCCTTTTGCTCCAATTGAGATATGCCATATAAAGTTTCTGATTTTAATTATTTGGTCATGAAGCTCATGGACTTCTAAGGTAAATGGCTTAATTGTAGAGTATTTTTATTATGTGCAATAGTAAGATTTTGTATTGTATAATTTGGTTGCTGTTGCTCTTCAATAAAGAATTTTAATAGTAATGTATGCCTAGAGTGCATTGGAGCTGAGGCTTTCAACCTGAATTAGATGGAAGGAGTAGCAACCCAATAAAACTTGCTATACACTGTCTACTAGGGCAAGTAATATCTCTTGAGTTTTGTAGGAAGGAAAGAGAGAAAGAAAGAAGCAAAGAAAGAAAGAAGAAGGGAAGGATGAGAGGGAGGGAGGAAGAAAGAAGGAAAGAAGGAAGGAAGAGACAGACAAAGAAAATGAGCAAGAAAGAAAGCTAGAAAGAAAGAAGAAAAAAGCTGACTGCTATTTTATTTTAACAGATGTATTCTATGTGTAGGTCAAATAATTCATAGAAAAAAGAGATTAAAGAGAACATATTAAATGAAGAGTGAAATAAAAGGCTAACTATGGCAGGAATTAGGTAGGACAAGTAACATGGAATATAGAGATATGTTCCAGATAATTTAGCAAAAAGAATCGTTATTTAGAAAAAAAAGAGAGAAACTTATCAAGATTAGTTATTTCTGTTCATCTTAGTTGCTCAAGTTTATGCCCTCTCTGTGGAATAGGGTCTGGGTTTTTTGGGTTGTTTTTTTTTTTCTTGTTTTTGGTTTTCAAACATTCGCATGGGTTGAATGACTTGCCTTCTGTGGTCTTAGAATTTTGCCTCTTTTTTTTTTTAAGGCAATTGGGGTTAAGTGACTTGCCCAGGGTCACACAGCTCGTAAGTGTCAAGTGTTTGGTCTGAGGCCAGATTTGAACTCAGGTCCTACCTGACTTCAGGTCTGGTGCTCTATCCACTGTGCCACCTAGCTGCCACAGAATCTTTCCTCTTTTAAGCCTGAGCCTTTCCTCCTTTCAGAAATTCTTCCTTTCTCAGCACAATTTGCTATACTGAACAGGACTTTTCTTTCCAGGCACTTCCCTCCCTGCCCCCAGGACACTTCTGTAATGTCCTACTGAATTTGAAATCTTATGAAACATATCTCCCCAATGTCTAAATCTATTCAAGCAGCCAAACTCCCTGGAAAACCTAATTCTTTCTAAAATCAAGACTGATTTCTGAATTTGCTTTCAAATGAAAAGACAAGGTCAGAAGGACAGTGAATTCACAGATGAATTTTATATTTCTTCTGTAAAATGAGAGGAATAATCTCTAATGTCTGACTCTAATAATATAAGATAAGATAACCTTTAATGTTGGACCCTACTCTAAATCTATGATAATATGAGCCTGCTAAAAATTCACATTTAACTTTTAAAATAGTGAAAGTTGAAAATTTCCCTAACTATAATGAATATTGGGGAAAAGAGCAGCTGGATGTAGGGTATATATCTTTCTTTCTTGATTCTCTGCTTTTTAGCTCTTTTAGTTTCATTGGCAGGTGGGGGGTTTCCCATCCTGTATAATATTTTGTAGGGCAAGGAGAAGGGGAGAGTAAGACAGGAGAGGGTCACATAGTGTGTTTAATTGTTCTTTAGACTTGATGTTTTGGGGACATATAATATTTTCTTCCTGGTCATTTTAGATATAAAAAATAGTGAAAAAAGCACTTAATCATTGCATTGTGAAGAAAGTGGTTCAGTTAACATTTGTATGTTATTCAGTCGTTTTCAGTCATGTCCAACTCTTCATGACCTCATTTGGGGTTTTCTTGACAAAGATATTGGAATGGTTTGCCATTTCCTTCTTCAGTTCACTTTGCAGGTGAGGAAACTAAGGCAAACAAGGTTAAATGATTTGCCCAGGGTCACACAGCTAATAAGTATCTGAGGCCAGGTTTGAATTCATGGAAAAAGATGAGTATTCCCAATTCCAGGGCAGGCACTCCATCCACTGAGCCCTCCCACTCAGTTAACATTATTCTAGTCCATATGTAAAGAAGCAAAAAACAAAACAAAATAAAACAAAAAAAACCCAGAAACCAAAAACAACAATAAAAAAGTCAACCAAAAATTAAATCCCTGGATAAAATGTATTTATTTGTCATAAAGATCTCAGTTCTCCCTTAATTTGAAGAGAGTGTAAGTTTACATCTTTGTGACTCTGTGAGACAAAATTGGTAGAAACATTTTCTCTGTTACCCAAGCAACATCCTTCAGTCATAGATTAGTGATGTATCTATATCTTAGCCACAATGATGAGGGTAGTTGTCATGAAGCTTTATTATTATTATTATTATGGTTATTTTATTCTTATAATCCAGATAAAACTTGTATAAACTTGTAATGAGGAGCAGCTAGGTGGCACAATGGATAGTCAAGAGGGAACCTGAATTTGAATCCTGTCTCAAACACTTATTAGCTGTGTGACCCTGGGCAAATGATTCTTACAGCTTTAGTTTCCTCAACAGTAAAATGAGAATAATAGTAGCACCTGGCTCATAAGATTGTTGCAGGGATCAAATGAGACAATATGTGTAAAGTTCTTTGTGAGCTTTAAATCGCTATATAAATGCCAGCTATAATTATAATAACAATATGGATTCCACTGGCCAAGTTAGTTACACTGATGTATTGAACTAGAAATCTGTTATCATTGTTATTACTTCAGAGAAAAAGACACATTTCTTATTTTAAACTTCTAAGTATCAAAAAAAAAACATAGATAGCAGCATGGGATTGAGAGATTGTACTCATTCATTCAAGAAATATTTATTAGGTGCTCATTCTATATATGGCACTCTATGCTAGATGCTGGGCTATGCAGGCAGATAAGACAAAAATTTTGCTCTCAGGGAGCTTACATATACAAAGATATGTGTGATAAATGCTGTGTATATGGGAGAGTGAGATCAGGTATTAGGAGATATCCTAGTGCTATAAGAAATTTGCAGAGAAAGTGGTCACTTTCTTCTGAGATGGAGAGAGTCAGAGGTCAGGGAAGGAAGCTTCATGGAGGAGGGTCATACTTGAGTTGGGTTCAGTCAATCAATCCATAACCGTTTATTAAGCTCCAACTATGTGCCAGGTATTTTGCTAAGTGGCCTTCTAGATCCTTAAGTGTGGCCTTTCAAAAGGCCACACTTAAGGATCTAGAAGGCCACATGTAACCTCAAGGCCGCAGGTTCCCCACTCCTGTCTGAGCTCTGGGGACAAAAAATACTGCAAAAGATAGTCCCTGACCAGAGGGAGCTCACAATCTAAAAGGGGAGAAAACAAGCAAATAAATATTATCTCATTTGATCTAGGTCATTTTGCATTTCCTGGATACCAGGATAGCACTCAAAAGGTCATGTGTTATCTTTAGGTGGCCCTATGTTGACCTAGAGACATTGTCTTATTATTCTTTCATTGTCTTATTATTCTTATTTTTCTGGAGTTAATCTGTAGTCCCAAATATATGGTATTTTTTTATTTTAGTTTTCTATTATTTTATGGAAGACTTTTCTTTTTTTTTAAATTAAACAATATATTTATTAATTTTTAGTTTTCAACATTCACTTCTGTAAGATTTTGAATTTCAAATTTTCTCCCTCTTCCTTTCCTCCCTTCTGTCCAAGACAGTGTGCAATCTGATATGGGCTCTACTTATATGTTCATATTAAGCATATTTTCACGTTAGTCATGATGTAAAGAAGAATTAGAACCAATGAGAGGAGCCACAAAAAAGAAGAATCAAAACAAAATAACAAAAGAAAAGGAGAGCAAATAGTATGCTTCCATCCGCATTCAGATTCCATAGTTCTTCCTCTGGATGTGGATAGTTTTTTCCATCATGAGTCCTTTGGAGTTGTCTTAGATCCTTGCATTGCTGAGAGGAGCTGAGTCTATCAAAGTCAGTCATTGCACAGTGTGGTTGTTACTCTGTACAATGTTCTTCTGGTTCTGCTCACTTCACTCAGCATCAGTTCACGTAAGTCTTTCCAGGTTTTTCTGAAGTCTGCCTGCTCATCATTTCTTATAGCACAATAGTATTCCATTATATTTATATACCACAGCTTGTTCAGCCATTCCCTAATTGATGGACATCCCCTCAATTTCCAATTCTTGACCACCACAAAAAGAGCTGCTATAAATATTTTTTGTACATGTGGGTCCTTTTCCCATTTTTATGATCTCTTTGGGATTCAGACCTAGAAGTGCTATTGCTGGGTCAAAGGCTATGCACATTTTTATAACCCTTTGGGCATAGTTCCAAATTGCTCTCTAGAATGGTTGGGTCATTTTACAACTCCACCAATAATGCATTAGTGTTTCAAGTTTACAACATCTTCTCCAATATTTATCATTTTCCTGTTTTGTCATGTTAGCCAATCTGATAGGTGTGATATGGTACCTCAGAGTCATTTTGTTGTGCATTTCTCTAATCAATAGTGATTTAGAGCATTTTTTCATATGACTATAGATAGCTTTAATTTCTTCCTCTGAAAACTGCCTGTTCATATCCTTTGACTATTTATCAATTGGGGAATGACTTGTATTCTTATAAATTCAATTCAGTTCTCTATATATTTTAGAAATGAGGCCTTTATCAGAGACACTGGTTGTAAAAATTGTTTCCCAGCTTTCTGTTTCCCTTCTAATCTTGGATGCATTGGCTTTGTCTATGCGAAAGTTTTTCAATTTAATGTAATTAAAGTAATCCATTTTGCATTTCATAATGTTCTCTATCTCTTGTTCGGCCAAAATTCTTCCCTTCTCCATAGATCTGATAGATCATAAACTATTTCTTGATCTCCTAATTTGCTTATAGTATCTGCGTTTATATCTAAATCATGTACTCATTTAGATTTTATCTTGGTGACTGTTCTTACTGTAAGAAAAAAAGTACACCTTTAGCTCAGTTCCTGTATATGTACCCTTGATACTACCCCTCTGTCTTTCTATCTGATTGCCACCACTATCATCTTCATTCTCATCTTCAACCTTTCCCTATCTACTGGCTCCTTCTTTGCTGCCTACAAACTTGCCTGGGTTTCCTCCATCCTTAAATCATCTCACTAGATCCTACCATTACCATCAGCTATTGTCCTATCTCTGTCTGCCTCTTCTTGGCTAAATTCCTTGAAAAAGCCATTTCCACTAGGTGCCTCCCCTCCTCTCCTCTCTCTCTTCTAAATCCCCTTCCAATCTGATTTCTGACCTCATCTGAAACTGCACTATCAAAAGTTACCAATGATCTCTTAATCACCAAATTTAATGACCTTTTCTCAATCTTCATTCTTCTTGACATCTCTGAAACATTTGACACTGTTGATCACTATATTCTCCTGGATACTCTGGATTTTTGTGAATTTACTCTCTTTTGGTTCTCTTCCTTTCTATATCTGATTGTTCCTTCTGTCTCTTTTGCTGGCTTTTCATGTCATACACACTAACTGTGGGCCCCAAGGCTCTGTTTTGGGGTTCTCTTTTCTCTCTATTTTCTCCCTTGGTGATCTCATCAGCTAGTAGGGGTTGCATTATCACCCCTATGCATATGATTACCAGATCTCTTTATCTAGCCCATCCTCTTTCCCAAGCTCCAGTCCCATGTCACCAACTGCCTACTGGATATTTTGAATTAGGTGTAACATAGACATCTCAAACTCAACATGTCCATAATAAAATTCACTCTATTTCTTCCCCACCTGCAAACAATCCCCTCTTCTGAACTTCCCTATTATTTTTGAGGGTACTATCACTCTTCCAATTACTTAGGTTTGAAACTTCAATATCAAAACTCAATGACTTTCTTTCCTTCACCCCACATATCCAGTAAGTCACCAGTATTATTCCTTTCTCTACAGCATCTCTTCTACATCCTCTTGTCTCCACTAACACAACTACTATTCTGTTTCATGTCCTGATCCCCTCTCTCCCTGCCTCAGGCCTCTCACCATCACAACCTGTCGTTTACTCAGCTACCAAAGTTATTTTCCTAAAGCATGTTACCCCCTGCCCCTAGCCAAAGAAGCTCCAGTGACTGCCTTTCACTTGCAGGACCAAGTATCCAGTTCTTTGACTTTTGATGCTCATCGCAGCCTGAACACACTTTACCTGTCCAATCTTCTTACATTCTCCTCTCCTCCATATGCTCTTCAGTCCAGCTATACTGCACTCCTTGCTATTACTCACAGATGACATTTTATCTCCCATTCATGCCTTTGGGCTGTGTCTTCTCCATGCCTAGACCTTGGTTCCTCTCAACCTCTGATTCTTAGAATCCCTGGCTTCCTTCAAGATTTAGCTTAGGAGCAGGTAGGTGGCACAGTTAGAGCACCAACCCTGGAGTCAGGAGGATCTGAGTTCAAATCTAGAATAAGACCCTTAAAGCTGTGTGACCCTGAGCAAGTCATTTAACCCCGATTGCCTCCAAAAATAAAACAAAAGATTTAGCTGAAGTGCCACCTCCTCCTGGAAGCCTTTCTTGGTTTTCCTACCTACTTTTATCACCCCTTTCTAAGGTTACCCTCCATCTACGCTGCATTTATCTTGTATGTTCTGATTTTTATATGTTGTCTTCTCCATTAGAATACAAGCTCCCTGTAGGCAAGAACTGTCTTTGCTTTTGCTTTTGCACATCATATAGTGCCTGGTATATAGTAAGTACTTAATGAATGGTTGTTGATTGTTTGCCTAGATCCAGAACTAGAAGGGATCTCATAGTTCTTCAAAGTCCAATCCCTTCATTTTACAAATGAGGAAGCTGAGGCCCAGAAAGGTGAAGTAATTTGCCCAAGGTCAAGAGTAAATGAGCAGAGTTGGCATTTGAGCCCAGGACTTCAGACTCCAAATTCATCCCTCTTTCCCCTCGATCAGCATGGAACAGTGTGATAAGAAGTGAGGCTAACAGTGAGCTCCCTGGAGCAGAGGGTCCTCTTTTAGATACATAAGTAATCACTTATGGTCCGTATGGCAACTTATTTGATTGGCGACCTTGAGCAAACCATTTAATTGCCTTATGCCTCAATTTCCTCAGTTGTAAAATAAGGATGATGACTGCTTGCTACCTCCCTCACAGGGATTAATGAGTTAATGCTCATTAAATGCTTTGAGCTTGTCAGATGAAAGGCCCTATATACTAAGTAAGGGCACTATATAAGTATAAAGCAGTTTTCTAATCACCTGCCACTAAGTTTGTTATTTTTAACCACCTTTTGAAAACAAGAAACAGCCATGACTTTTCAGGGATTGGCATTTAACCTCTCCATGTCTCTATAACTACTCAAACAAGTGGATGGGTGGATCCCTTTGTAGTATGATTTCAGGGGTACAAGGAAGATACTTCTGGCCTACAAATAACTGCCTCACTGGTTCACATGCCCCAAATTTCTTTTGTAGCTTACAAAGCCTTTTATTCTACAACCAGAGACAAAACACATGCTATTACCCCAGGAGAGACAATACATTGACTTAAATTCATTTTACAGAATAAATGATTGATTCCAAAATTTAGAGTTTCAGGTGACTTCAGCAATCATCGAGTCCAACCCCCCCCATTTTATAGATGAGGAAACTGAGTCCCAGAGAGACTAAGTGACTCAACCAAGGTCACACTGGTATTAAGTCACAGAATCTGGATTTGAACTATTGTCATTTAGCTCCAAATTTAATATTCAGATCCTTTTCTGAATATAGGTTTTGATAATCAGGAAATTAGTAGGAATTTATTAAATGCCTATTATGCATCAGGCATTATGTTTGGCACTAGAGATACAAATATGACAACTCAAACCATCCCTACACTCTTGAGCTTACATTCTATTAGAGGAGACAACATGTACCTACATAGGGTGTCCCAAAAGTATTAGTGTAGTTTTAAGCTATTGAAGTTTCAGACTTTTGAGACCCCTTGTACAAATATATAATAATAAACACAAAATAAATACAAGGTAGTTAGGGTGGGACGACAATCAATCAATCAATGAGCATTTGTTAAGCACCTGCTATGTGCTATATTATCTACAGGTAGACTGATTGAAAGATGCTTTGCAGATAATTTGCCAAGTATCATTTCAATCATATCATGCACCTGGAAGAAGGAAAAGAGAGGTCTCAAAGGAGGACTTAAAAGATAAAAATTGAACTGAGACTGGGGTCTACCAAAGAAAGACTGCCTAAGTCACAATTTTTCTCTATGTCTCTCTGATGTGACAGACTACCTTCTATGACCTACTTTGTAAAAGTAATTCCAGTTATTTTCGTAGAAAATTCCATCTGGATTGAGCCAGTTAGTGATTGTACCACTAATGAAAATCATTACTAACTAATCCTAAAAATAAATTAGAAGCGGGGCAACTAGGTGGCACAGTGGATAGAGCACTGACCCTGGGATCAGAAGGACCTGAGTTCAAATCCAGCCTCAGCTACTTGACACGTAATAGCTGTGTGACCCTGGGCAAGTCACTTAACCCCATTGCCCAGCACCCCCCTCCCCAATCTCATTTTGGGGCCAGCTAGGTGACATAGTGGATAGAACTCCAGCCTTGGAGTCAGGAGGACCTGAGCTCAAATCTGACCTCAGATACTTGACACTTACTAGCTGTATGACCCTGGGCAAGTCACTTAACTCCAATTGCCTCAAAACAAATAAACAAACAAAACAAAACAAAAATTAGAAATGACCTTGAAAATAAAATAGTCCTCAAGGAAAGAGCCTGTTGGTGGAGTTATTATCTAAGCTTGGCCCACACCAGTCCAATTTCTAGGTTGAAGACTGTGCAGACAGAAAAAAAATTTAATAGTGAAAAATGGAGGAGTGAAAGATGAGATAGTAGCCAGCAGGTAATGGTGAAGGTCTTAGAGAATGCACAAGAATCAAGTGGGGTATGTTGGGTAGTGGGGCCAGGAGAGTGGACTGTAATATTGAATTCATTTTTGTTTTATGAACCTCCACCTTTACCTACCAAGACACTGTCTTGGGCAGCCAAAATGGTGGCTCATCCATCTTTACGCTATTTATTTCCCTTATGAGTCATCTCCTTAATCACATTTCCCCAAGAAATCTAGACAAAAGCAAAGAAATGATTTAAAATTAAGCATTTAGAGGACCCCAGGACACTAGTGAATGATTACCATCCATTTACTCAATGATCTTTTGAATTCATCATTGAATTCCCCATGTCCAAATAATGCATCACTTTTCCTTAACTACAGATGAGATCTTACCACAAAAGTAGAAAATATCTGCTTTGATATTTTGTATTGAAGGAAAATACCTGACACATACCGGAAATACAAAGCCAAAAAAAAGTGATTTTGGGACAATTTACCAATTTGCTAAGAGTATGCAACTCAACAGCTGCTGAGAAAATAGTAACTGCTCTGTAATTTAAACTTAGAGTTTTAGAAAAATGCCTTGGACGTTGAGAGGTCAAGTGATTTGCCTAGTGTCACAGAACCAGTCTGAATCATAAGTAGGACTTGACTGCAAAACTTCTTGAAGGCTGAGCAGAGAACTCATTATGCCATGGAGCCCCTCTCTTCCTTTAAAGAAGCAAAAAATCTTCCAAAAGATAAACATCTTTCTTGTGAGTAGAGATTGTTTCATTCTTTATATTTGTATCCCCAGTGCCCAGAACAATGCCTGGCACACAGTGGATCTCTACTGAATATTTATTGATTGGTCATACATTAAACCGATATTTTTTTCTTCATTTTTTTTCTGTCTTATTTGGGGGCAATGCCACTGGGAGCCTACTGCAGAGGTGGCCATCCTACTCTTACCAGTCATCTCCTGAAGCGTCTGTTTAATGTACATTTGCAATAAACTCCATGAACTTCTTCTATTAGCAGCTTCCCAAGAGCTCACTCAGAAAATAGAAATATGCCAATTTGGCCCAAGTGTGCCCCATATATTTTTGGGAAAAACTCTGCAGATCAATTTTTCCTATCATTTTAAACTCAAGCACAAAATTGTTTTTAGGGGCCAAATTTCTGGCCTATTGAAAGTTGATTGTATTTGTGGGCTGAATTTGGGTCATCAAGGCCAAACAGTTTCATTTCCTTGGCAGTCAGCCTTTATGGGAAACTTTCCTAATCAGGGACACTTAGGGGAGGTCTGCTTCAGTAATCACAGCTAACCGTTGATTCCAGCGTTCAGCATAGCTGCCTGCCATCCACTCAATCAACCGGTAGTCTCCCGGTAATTGTATTCAATCTCACCAGCCATTTGATCAAGTGAACAAATAGCAGTGTTTACAGTGAGAGTGAGGAATTTGGTGGGAAAACAGGCCTTTGTCATTTGTCCCTTTTGTGCCATTTATTTTTTTCTGATAGCCCTTTGGATTGCAAGCATCACTTAAGTTTCTGATTTTTTTTTTAATATCTACCTTCCAAGGATGTTTGTAGGCTTAATTAATGTTTGTGAAAAGAGCTTTCAGGTCTATAGATGAAAGGCAATGGTTAAGTACCAAGTATTAGCATTAATATTATTAACGATGATTGTTGTTATCATTATGATCCCCAGCTATTATTATAACTTTCATTAGAAATACTCTGAAGCAATAGCCCTGCTGAAGTTTCTTGAGAAGAGTTAGTTCTCATGTCAGCCCAAGTGGATCTGTGGCTTCATCTTACTTACTTAAAGAACGTAAGCCAATTGAAGCGTTGGAGCTTAGTAGAGTTGGAGGGTAAATCTTATCAGCTTTTGAACTCGATATAAGATATTGCTCATGAAATGTCACAAGGAGAGCTCCTCTTCATTTGTGCCTCTCCTATCACTGCACTACAGAGCATTTTCATTCAACAGGGACTACTTGTCATATTAGGAGAATCATTTGAGGTCAAACCCTTCCTTCTCGTTCTGCATTTGGCTGAAGCCATCTATTCATGGAGGGTCCAGTTTTTGGATAAAGCTTTTCATGCAATGGGAATATATTCAGCCTATAATTTCTTGAATGAATAAAGCTCACTGTTTTTCTAAGAGCATGGTAGCTACCCAACTAGTTGTCTTGTCTGGCTGAGGTTTTCACAGAACTGATTGAATTAAGCAGGTGTTGTGCTATGGTGTACAGAGCTGATACTTGACATTTTTGCATCTGAAGCAAGTGACAGGTTGGGGATTAGATAGGTTCACCTAGGGTGTGGCCACTGGGGAGTAGAAGAAGCATCCCAGGTGATTTATTGCATTTGGGATTTCAGAGTGAGGAAGGGTGGCAGTCTCTCTTATTTCCACTCATGTTGTCAGGGGAAAAGGATGCGTGACACAGGGTTCAGGGTAGGGCCCCTAAGCCCAATCCTAGTGGAGGAAGGGAAAAGGGAGCCCCTACTGACAGGGGCACAGGGCTCCCAGTTCAGCTCTTATCCATTAGTCCTGGGCAACAGTTGACCCTAAGGAGTTCTCTCTAAGGAGAAAATTGTCGTGGCTGGAAGGCAGAGGACCACAAGACAAAGCACGGCACAAGATGGAAACTGGCAGGGAAAAAATTAAGCAAGCAAGCTTTATTGAGAGAAAGAACTTACCATACTAAGGGGTGTTCAAGGAGGGTAGATGCAGGGCAGTCCACGGGGGTCCTAGATGGCATTAGGTGCATAAAGCTAGTGAAGCAGGCTGGGTTTTTATAGAATTCTTATCTCGGTCAAGCAGTGACAGGTATTGGTGGAGAGGAGCAAGGAGCTTGGGGCAGGGGAATTGGTGGCTAGTTGATATTTGAATCCCTTGCTGGTAGAAAAAAGGGCTTTTGCCCTACATGTCTTATTTTAACAGAGTGACTCAGGGGTTTTCAGCTTTTCCTTGCCTTCTTCCTCTGGCAGGACAAGAAGATTATTGATATCCTTACCACCACGAGGTTTCTAAGCGCTGATGGAAGAAGTATCCCCAGAATGAGGCTGCCGCTGATGAAACGGTGGGGTTAGAGAGGGGAGGAACCCTTTCGAGATTGAGGCTACCACCTCTGCTGTCATGGGAACATGGCTTGGCAGAGAGAGGAAACACTTTTCTGGATTGGACTGCTGGTATCCTCTAAATTTTCCTCCCTAGGGCAAAGATCTAGTGGCTTTTTCCTAGTTATAGCTTTAGTTCTGTATTTTGACAAACCAACCACCAATTTTTAGGGGTAAAATAACTCAAACCAAAGGAAAAAAAAACGAGGCTCTCTCAAGATTAGTCCATTTGAAACTGTGAACATTAAAAAACTACAATGGGTCAAATTTAGGTACTTTTCAGGCTGCCAGTGTATACTCTGTTATCCCTGATTCCTTCCCTGCCAAACTAGGCTATTCTGACTTGGAAATAACCAGTCAATGCTTCATAATTCTCAAAAGGACATACAAGTAGCTAATAAGAGTATCAACTACATTTCAGTCTGACAGGTGAATAGAAAAAAATAGAATAACAAAAGAGTTTATAACAAAAAATAAGTGAGACATAATTAGCTGGTAAACGGATCAAATTTTATGCTCTAAGATGTGTAACTTCCACTAAAATTTAACAACATCTCACATGAGTATCTTGAGGGCAGAATGTGGACTTGTTGGGAAAACTTGTTTTTGTCTTCAACTCCATAAACACAATTGTATTTAATAAGAGAGAGAACCTTGGCAAAAGACCAGTGAGGAGTGGTGAATAATTATGATGTGCATGAAGGTTTATTTCCCCAGGAGAATATCCTGAAATATGGGTAGGAAAGAAAGCCACCCATTATTCAAGAAAAAAAGAAATCCTGGAAAGACACTGTAATCTGAATTTTGAAGTATGAATGTTGGGATCTTAGACTATACACTTGATACAAGGTCAATACAATGGCTTTAATTAGAATTCTACAATGTAATACTCTTGCATTTACATAGGGATTTATAATTGCTTTTAGTTAGTATTCACAACTCAGTAAGAGAATATTATACACTCAATTAATGGACAAGGAAATGGAGACTCAAGTTGTGTTTTCATACACTGACAGGTTGAGTGTTTGGACAGAATTGGGCTGTTATCAGCTAGTTAGTAGCTGATCAATTTAGCCAGGTAACAGGTCAGATAGCAGTAAGAACAAATTCAGTCAAGATGGCCACACCAAAAGTTGCTACGGCCACAGAGTAATGAAATCCAGATTTACATGGCACATTGATTGCTAAGCCAAGCAAGAACCGATTAAATTCAGCTTAAGGCTTAATATGTGCCTACTGTATATAGAACCAGAAGTGAATAATTTTCAAGATACAGACCTAGAAAATTCTCAAGCTCAGGTACTAGGCAGAGTTTTACAGAGCTTCAGGTCACTGGTACTCTTTTCCTGAAATCTTTCAGAAAAGTTCACGTTCATCTAATTAGCCTCTGGGGTAGTTAAATCTTGAACCTAAACACTTGGAAGACTCAAATGTTTTTTCCCTGGTTATTGTGAATGATTCCTTTTAATTCAATATAATTCAACAAGCATTTATAGAACTACGATATGCCAATTAGTCTGCTAGGTGCTGAGGATACAAAGGGGAAGAGAACAAGCATTTAAGGGTCTACTCCATACCAGAGGGCAGTTAGGTGGCGCAATAGAGCACCAGGGCTAGAGTTGGGAAGACCTGAGTTCAAATTTGACCTCAGATACTTACTAGCTAGGCATCCCTGGGCAAGTCACTTAACCTTGTTTGCCTCAGTTTCCTGTTTGTAAAATGAACTGGAGAAGGAAATGGCAAACCACTACAGTATTTTTGCCAAGAAGACCCCAAATGGGGTCACAAAGAGTCAGACATGACTTAAATGACTGAACAACAACATGTACCAGGCATTGTGCTAAGCATTTAACAAATAACTTGTTTGATCCTCACAGTAACCCTGTTGAGCTAGGTGCTGTTATGACCCCCATTTTGTAGCTGAGGAAACAGAGGTTAAATGACTTGCTCAGTTAATAGGTATCTAAAGCTGTATTTGAACTCAGACCTTCCTAACCCCAGGCCTAGTGCTCTATCAACTGTGCCACCTAGCTGCCAAAGAAAATACCAAAATGGCCTTGCCTTTAAGGTTATAACATAAATCAACAGATGGGTAAATACAATACATATAACAAAATAAAGTCCAAATGATTTCTGTTGCGTGTGGATTGAGTAGCACTGGTGACAGGAAAAGGCTTACTGTAGAATACAGAACCATCAATAAATAGAGGTAATAATAAATAGACCTCGAGGCTGAAAGTTCCCCATCTCTGGTCAAACCTCTGCTTTGCAAATATCAGTTTGGCAACTGTATGGAGGATAGGGGTGAAGAGTGGTGAGAGTTGAAGTAGGGAGACCAGTTAGGAGGGTATTGTGGTTGTTCAGGCAAGAGAGGATAATCTAGGTGGTGGCTGCCTAATGGATAATTTAAGATACAAATAGGCATAGATGCTTTTCAGTTGGAGACCTAATAATCGGCTTATATTTTAACTGGACAGCATTATATTGGTCAAAAGGCAAGTGTAAATTATATGTTTAAACCATAAGAATATGATTTAGAAAGGCAATTATTAAAAATATCCATATTGATCACAATATAGGTTATACCTTTCCTCCCCAAATCTGGTTTGTATAAAACTTGTGTCGTCAACAATCAGTGTTATTTGTCACCATATAGCTGTATTTCTTTTTTCAATCAAAGGGGGGAATTTATATTTGATCCTGGAGTTCATCAAATGGAGAAGCGACATGGTCAGACCTGAGTTTTAGGAGGATCACTTTGATAGCTGAGTGAAGAATGAACTGCAGTAGGAAGAGAACAAGAAATGTTTTGAACTTACTTCTTTTAGGCTGGTTCTTTGGGTCATACAGCCTATATCAGAGTCACGAGCATTTTGAGTTCAAGGGACGGTTTGGCATGACCACAGATAGTCCTATTGGCTCCTCAAGTCAGGATCTGAATTAATAGTATCTTCATCATTTCTCTATTCCCCCTTTCTTTTCCTTGAGTAAGTCTATCAGAGGGCCTAGGATAGCTTTAAATTTCTATCTTCAAAATAATCTAAATGTTTCTCCATGGTTACCATAAAATCCATAACTAGGCTGGTACATGTGGCAAAACGGCCAGGGTTAAGCTCAGATTTTGTCGTGGGTGTTTTGTTCCGAATCTCTGAACTCCAATTCTGGCCGTTTCTGTCCAGAAAGCAGCGTTTTTCTTACATGTAATGCATTTGTCTTTGGCTTGTCTCTTGCTTTAATCAAAGTTCGACTCAATAGTAACAAATGGCATTTGTATTCTTCTGAGGCTGGGCCTGACAAGCTATAATTAGAAATACTTTAGTTGACCTTTTATAAACCATGATCTCCAACAAAATTGTTCAGAATCACATTAAAAAAATGTTCTTGCATCTTTTGTGGGTGCGGAGAAGATTACAGGATACTTTTATTTTAGAATAATTACACAGTGACCTTCAGAGTTATTTGCAAAGGTCATATTCTCTTCACATACCCTCGATTTTCTTTCAGTTTTTCCTTTTGTCCCACCAGACATAAATTTAGCAAAGGAAGAAGAAAGAGAGAGTATTTTTTCTGTGGTTGAAAACTGAAGAAGATAGTTCAAAGTCCCCATAGGCACTCACAGGGCTGTGGGTTATGATAGGCCATTTTCTACCATTTAGCTCCTGCATTATCACTACTCCTTTTTCTTCATTATTCTCCACTTATCACATGCAGCATCACTACAGAGCCCAAATAGAGAGTTGTAATTACCCAGCTGCCACCTGATAGCACCCCTTCTATCATCTTTATCTCACTAGGCCTTGCTGTTTCATCATTGGATAAAACTTGCCCATGGCAATGCCTGTGATAGCACATCTCAGAGATACATTTAAAGTTTACTCATTTATCGCAGAAAAATGCTGAACCCAGGCAATTATTAGATACACTTGCTAGTTTATTTGTTCTGTAAGGTTACTTTAGCTCATTCTATCAGATTTTTTTCTCTGTTCTTTTTGAAAATACCGAAGTCACCACAGGCAATGAGCAAAATTTTAAAATTCTAGCATGTCCAGCCGTGAAAATACGGAGACTCTGTGTGTGTGTGTGTGTGTGTGTGTGTGTGTGTGTGTGTGTGTGTATGTACATTTTCTGACACTGTGCTGATCATTTAGTTCAAGCACTTGGATTTGGTAGGCATAACCGGAAAACAACTCAGTTTCTTGAAGAGCTCTTAGTTTCAAAGTTCCAAGAACTCAAGATTTGTCATATTTGGTAACAAGTTGACCTGCTGATGGGTGTGAAAACAGAATGCAAAAAAGGTTAATATACAGATGGGTAAAAATGCATGACTTACCACTGCCTTAAATCATTTTCTAGGCTCTTTAATTGGCAATCATTACAATTAAAGGATGAGATTTCAGTAAAAATATACTCTGTGCACTAATGTTGCTTAGGTAGTTGGCTAATGTCCATCAAATATCAGCAAAGGAGTAGATTGTGCCTAGGTTTGACAGGTTTGTTTTTCATTTAATGGCGTGTTTACTTAGCTGATCATTGCTGTTTTCATTGGTATCTATTATCAGAAAGCTTTTCCTTGATTCTTGCCAAGTGATTAATTGGGAAGGGAAGGAGGGGAAGAGAGGGAAGTACGGACAGACAGACTCTAACACTAATTGTTAATGTTTTTAAAATTCCATTTCTATGTGGTTGAGAGATCATTTAATTTAATGATAAAATTTATAAATGCTTTTTGTTAACAATGTACTTTTAATCAACTTTTCCTTGAGTCAAGTGAGATTTTTGTATTAATTTAAATTTTTTTAGCTAACTGCTTTTGAATTTTTTAAAAACAGTGTTTCCAAAACCACATTTTAAATGTTCCCAAAGCTTGTCTATTTCTCACATTTGTTAGGCTCTGTTTACTACTTTGATGGGAGTTCAGCCCATTTGCAAATGGGCTGATATCAGCATGTGGGTATTACCATATACAACTTCTAAAGAAGACTGATAGAAGGTACACTTTGCTTGGGTGTTGGATGTGGTTTTAAAGATTATATCCCATATGACTATTTAGTCTGACTTGATTAACTTCCCCCATGGGGTGATGCATTTAAAACAGCAAATAGTAACTTCACTTAATAGATTCCATTTCATTGTAATCACACATGCTCACAAGCAGGAATGCCTTTTTCTAACTTTAACCAAAGCTTCCTTTATTCCAAGATTTGTTGGGGATTTTTTAATTTATGTTTCTCAGACCTCAAGAAAATGAGAGTTATACTTTGTGCTTCTGTATAGAAATACAGACAGCTTCTGTCAGTGAGTACCCTGAAAGTCGATGGGAGCTCTGCAGAGGAAAAAGAATGAAATAATGCCTGTGGAGATGCTTTGGAAAGGGAAAAGAAACCCACACAAATACAAGGCAGTAGTTTTTACTATATTTTAGGTAAAATGGAGAATTGAGGTAGTTATCTTATTGTTGGAGAAGCATTGAAATATATAGATTATTGAAGAAAAATTAGGCTTGTTCTGAAGTTTCCAGCCATAGCTCCTAGCTTTATTCTCCAAGCAAAGCAGAACAAGTGTAATTCCTCCTCAATAATCACTGTATTTCAGGATGCATGTTGGAGAAAACCTGCTGGTAATTAGAGCTCTTCAAAGGGAGAAGGGGCTACCTCAGGGGATAGTGAGTTTCCTCTCACTAAAAGTCTTCAGATCAGTACAGGGAGGTCACTTATCAAAGATGTTATAGACAGATGGTCAGTCAACAAGCATTCATTAAGAGTTTACTAAGTGCCAGGTAGAGGCAGCTAGATGGAGCCAGGAAGTTGTTGCTATTCTTCCATTATTTTTCAGTCATGTCCAACTCTTCAGGACCTCATTTGGGGTTTTCTTAGCAAAGATACTAGAGTGGTTTGTCATTTCTTCTCCAGTTCATTTTATAGATGAGGAAACTGAGGCAAACAGGGTTAAGTGACTTACTCAGGATCATACAACTAGTAAATATCTGAGGCCAGATTTGAACTCAGGAAGATGAGACTCCAAGCCTATCCATTGCACCACCTAGCTGCTCTTGTAGTCAGGAAGACCAGAGTTCAAATCCATCTTCAGACACTTACTAGTTGTGTGACTCTGGGCAAGTCACTTCACCTCTGTTTGCCTTAATCCACTGGAAAAGAAAATGTGAAACCACGTCAGCATATTTGACAAGAAAATCTCACGGACAATATGGTCCATGGGATCACGAAGAGTTGGACGTAACTGAATGACTGAACAAGGGCAAAGTGCTATGGTATACTGTTGGAGATACAAAGAAAGGCGAAAAATAGTACTTGTCTTCAAGGAACTTACATTCTAATGGGGATTCTTGGCCTGCTTCAGTGTGGATTGGTTGGCCCATTAACTCCCTTCTGATTCAGGAATACCGTGATGCTGTATTTTTTGTTGATTCCTGCCCCCACCTCCACCCCCAGAACCTTAACTTATGCTTTACAGACACACACACACACACACACACACACACACACACACACACACACACACTCCAGTAATCAAATTCCTTGGAGTCAGGAAAATGTGGGTTCAAATCTTGCCTCTCCTACTTGGTAGTTCTTTAACCTTGAGCATGATTTTGTATCTCCAGCAATGAATTCTTTTCAGTGTTAACTTATAAACATAAAGCTTTAGATAAAATATTTTTAAAACAATAGAAATCAAAAGCCCAGAATTAAAATTTTAATTCTGCCATTAAATTTTATCTTCCATCAAATGAAACTTCTATTTAACATAAGATCCAATTTTGATTGGGTCACCCCAATCTATGGTTCTTTATTGATAAACTTCTCAAGTCCTCTGAAAAACCATTTTGCAACCTCATCTCCTAACTGTTTTGGAAGACATGAGAAGCCTTTATATAAAGGGGGCTTAGCATAAATGGAGTGGGGGGGGGGTGGTTACCGTGTAAAACCCAGGATACCAGAAAGCCATTGAACATGACACTGGTCTGCAGTTAATGTTTTTAATGTTCAGCTAAATAGGAAGTGTTTAACTATCCAAGTTTATCTCAATGTGTTACCTGAATCATTGTCATGTTGATTCTAAGCAGTAGTTGAACCATATAACTATCTCTGACAGATAAGAGAAACAAGCAACCTGTTTATCCCATTGTGCTTAATTAGAGAAGAGTCTGATAACAAAACTGAAAATCTGAAAGGAAAAAAAAATCCTACTTTTCATCATTAAAAATCAAATCCATTATCAGATGCTAGGAACTCAGAGGCAGATTTATCTTGCAATTCATGTTTCAACTGTAGATAAACAAAATTTAATTTGAGGCCTTAATAGTAACTCACATTTGTTTTAGACTTTATAGTTTACAAAGCATTTTCCTTACAATACTGTAAACTACAAGATGCAAATATTAATTCCATTTTATAGATGGGGAAAATGAGGTTAAATGACTTGCCTACTGGCACATAGCTAAGAAAGTGACAAGGTCTTCTAATCTCAGTTCTTTCAACCATACTAGTTCAACACAGTGAAGAATGCTGGGTTTAGTATCAAAGGACCTGGATTTGAACCCTGGCTTTGATATAGGCTACCTGTGTGACCTTGGGAAGTCACTTCATGTCTCTGTTCTTCACTTTTCTCATTCACAAAATAAGGGTGTTAGATTAGATGACCTCTAAGAAATGGCGAACCACTCTTGGATATCCAGTAGCCAAGAAAGCCCCAAATGGGGTCATGAGGAGTCAGACATGACTAAAATGACTGACTGACAATAACAACAACAAAGCTTTCTTCTAGCTCTAAATCTCTGATCCTATAACTCTCAAGTTAAGAAATATTCTGCCTTCCTCCAGTATAGTAGATAGACTGCTACTCAGCTTGGAGTCAGAAACTCCAGGATATGGAGTCCATATCCTGGTTCAGCATTTACCTTCTGTATGACTATAGTAAGTAAATTACTTAAACCATCTGAGTATCATTTTAACCACCTAAAAAATGGATAATCATACTTATACTGCTAACTTTACAGTGCTGTTGAAAGGCAAGTACTTTGTAAACCAAGCACTATAGTAACATGAGTGATTATTATACAAAGCTGTGATTCAGTCACTAAATTTAAGCCTAATGAGAAAGCCATTCTGTTTCCTTTCTTCACCACTCAGTCCATCAAGGACAAAGCAGAAGAATGTCCAATCTTGCTGATTGGAAAGTTGCTACTGTTGGAACCATTGTCTCAAGTAAACATAACACACATGAGAGAGAGAGAGAGAGAGAGAGAGAGAGAGAGAGAGAGAGAGAGAG